>NW_028115287.1:0-39328 GCF_964273445.1 Streptopelia decaocto | reverse complement strand
AATGGGAATGGGAAGAATTGGGACAAAAATTGGAAAATTTTTAAGGGACTTTGAAAAAATTTCAACTGGAATTTTAGCCATTTTTTGACGTGAAATTGTAAACATGTGGCCATGGATTTTGAAAATTCTAGAGAGAATTTTAAAAGCTTCAAGAGAATTTCAACAATTTTGAGAGGGATTTGAAAAGTTTCAATGGGAATGGGAAGAATTGGGACAAAAATTGGAAAATTTTTAAGGGACTTTGAAAAAATTTCAACTGGAATTTTAGCCACTTTGTTACGTGAAATTGTAAACATGTGGCCATGGATTTTGAAAATTCTAGAGAGAATTTTAAAAGCTTCAACAGAATTTCAACAATTTTGAGAGGGATTTGAAAAGTTTCAATGGGAATGGGAAGAATTGGGACAAAAATTGGAAAATTTTTCAGGGACTTTGAAAAAATTTCAACTGGAATTTTAGCCATTTTTTGACGTGAAATTGTAAACATGTGGCCATGGATTTTGAAAATTCTAGAGAGAATTTTAAAAGCTTCAAGAGAATTTCAACAATTTTGAGAGGGATTTGAAAAGTTTCAATGGGAATGGGAAGAATTGGGACAAAAATTGGAAAATTTTTAAGGGACTTTGAAAAAATTTCAACTGGAATTTTAGCCATTTTTTGACGTGAAATTGTAAACATGTGGACATGGATTTTGAAAATTCTAGAGAGAATTTTAAAAGCTTCAAGAGAATTTCAACAATTTTGAGAGGGATTTGAAAAGTTTCAATGGGAATGGGAAGAATTGGGACAAAAATTGGAAAATTTTTAAGGGACTTTGAAAAAATTTCAACTGGAATTTTAGCCATTTTGTTACGTGAAATTGTAAACATGTGGACATGGATTTTGAAAATTCTAGAGAGAATTTTAAAAGCTTCAAGAGAATTTCAACAATTTTGAGAGGGATTTGAAAAGTTTCAATGGGAATGGGAAGAATTGGGACAAAAATGGGAAAATTTTTAAGGGACTTTGAAAAAATTTCCACTGGAATTTTAGCCATTTTTTGACGTGAAATTGTAAACATGTGGCCATGGATTTTGAAAATTCTAGAGAGAATTTTAAAAGCTTCAAGAGAATTTCAACAATTTTGAGAGGGATTTGAAAAGTTTCAATGGGAATGGGAAGAATTGGGACAAAAATTGGAAAATTTTTAAGGGACTTTGAAAAAATTTCAACTGGAATTTTAGCCACTTTGTTACGTGAAATTGTAAACATGTGGCCATGGATTTTGAAAATTCTAGAGAGAATTTTAAAAGCTTCAAGAGAATTTCCACAATTTTGAGAGGGATTTGAAAAGTTTCAATGGGAATGGGAAGAATTGGGACAAAAATTGGAAAATTTTTCAGGGACTTTGAAAAAATTTCAACTGGAATTTTAGCAATTTTTTTATGTGAAATTGTAAAAATGTGGACATGGATTTTGAAAATTCAAGAGAGAATTTTAAAAGCTTCAAGAGAATTTCAACAATTTTGAGAGGGATTTGAAAAGTTTCAATGGGAATGGGAAGAATTGGGACAAAAATTGGAAAATTTTTAAGGGACTTTGAAAAAATTTCAACTGGAATTGTAGCAATTTTTTGACGTGAAATTGTAAACATGTGGCCATGGATTTTGAAAATTCTAGAGAGAATTTTAAAAGCTTCAAGAGAATTTCAACAATTTTGAGAGGGATTTGAAAAGTTTCAATGGGAATGGGAAGAATTGGGACAAAAATTGGAAAATTTTTAAGGGACTTTGAAAAAATTTCAACTGGAATTTTAGCCATTTTTTGACGTGAAATTGTAAACATGTGGACATGGATTTTGAAAATTCTAGAGAGAATTTTAAAAGCTTCAAGAGAATTTCAACAATTTTGAGAGGGATTTGAAAAGTTTCAATGGGAATGGGAAGAATTGGGACAAAAATTGGAAAATTTTTAAGGGACTTTGTAAAAATTTCAACTGGAATTTTAGCCATTTTTTTACGTGAAATTGTAAACATGTGGACATGGATTTTGAAAATTCTAGAGAGAATTTTAAAAGCTTCAAGAGAATTTCAACAATTTTAAGAGGGATTTGAAAAGTTTCAATGGGAATGGGAAGAATTGGGACAAAAATTGGAAAATTTTTAAGGGACTTTGAAAAAATTTCAACTGGAATTTTAGCAATTTTTTGACGTGAAATTGTAAACATATGGACATGGATTTTGAAAATTCTAGAGAGAATTTTAAAAGCTTCAAGAGAATTTCAACAATTTTGAGAGGGATTTGAAAAGTTTCAATGGGAATGGGAAGAATTGGGACAAAAATTGGAAAATTTTTAAGGGACTTTGAAAAAATTTCAACTGGAATTTTAGCCATTTTTTGACGTGAAATTGTAAACATGTGGCCATGGATTTGAAAATTCTAGAGAGAATTTTAAAAGCTTCAACAGAATTTCAACAATTTTGAGAGGGATTTGAAAAGTTTCAATGGGAAGAATTGGGACAAAAATTGGAAAATTTTTCAGGGACTTTGAAAAAATTTCAACTGGAATTTTAGCAATTTTTTTATGTGAAATTGTAAACATGTGGACATGGATTTTGAAAATTCAAGAGAGAATTTTAAAAGCCTCAAGAGAATTTCTACAATTTTGAGAGGGATTTGAAAAGTTTCAATGGGAATGGGAAGAATTGGGACAAAAATTGGAAAATTTTTAAGGGACTTTGAAAAAATTTCAACTGGAATTTTAGCAATTTTTTTACGTGAAATTGTAAACATGTGGACATGGATTTTGAAAATTCTAGAGAGAATTTTAAAAGCTTCAACAGAATTTCAACAATTTTGAGAGGGATTTGAAAAGTTTCAATGGGAATGGGAAGAATTGGGACAAAAATTGGAAAATTTTTAAGGGACTTTGAAAAAATTTCCACTGGAATTTTAGCCATTTTTTGACGTGAAATTGTAAACATGTGGCCATGGATTTTGAAAATTCTAGAGAGAATTTTAAAAGCTTCAAGAGAATTTCAACAATTTTGAGAGGGATTTGAAAAGTTTCAATGGGAATGGGAAGAATTGGGACAAAAATTGGAAAATTTTTAAGGGACTTTGAAAAAATTTCAACTGGAATTTTAGCCACTTTGTTACGTGAAATTGTAAACATGTGGCCATGGATTTTGAAAATTCTAGAGAGAATTTTAAAAGCTTCAACAGAATTTCAACAATTTTGAGAGGGATTTGAAAAGTTTCAATGGGAATGGGAAGAATTGGGACAAAAATTGGAAAATTTTTCAGGGACTTTGAAAAAATTTCAACTGGAATTTTAGCCATTTTTTGACGTGAAATTGTAAACATGTGGACATGGATTTTGAAAATTCTAGAGAGAATTTTAAAAGCTTCAAGAGAATTTCAACAATTTTGAGAGGGATTTGAAAAGTTTCAATGGGAATGGGAAGAATTGGGACAAAAATTGGAAAATTTTTAAGGGACTTTGAAAAAATTTCAACTGGAATTTTAGCCATTTTTTGACGTGAAATTGTAAACATGTGGACATGGATTTTGAAAATTCTAGAGAGAATTTTAAAAGCTTCAACAGAATTTCAACAATTTTGAGAGGGATTTGAAAAGTTTCAATGGGAATGGGAAGAATTGGGACAAAAATTGGAAAATTTTTAAGGGACTTTGAAAAAATTTCAACTGGAATTTTAGCCATTTTGTTACGTGAAATTGTAAACATGTGGACATGGATTTTGAAAATTCTAGAGAGAATTTTAAAAGCTTCAAGAGAATTTCAACAATTTTGAGAGGGATTTGAAAAGTTTCAATGGGAATGGGAAGAATTGGGACAAAAATGGGAAAATTTTTAAGGGACTTTGAAAAAATTTCCACTGGAATTTTAGCCATTTTTTGACGTGAAATTGTAAACATGTGGCCATGGATTTTGAAAATTCTAGAGAGAATTTTAAAAGCTTCAAGAGAATTTCAACAATTTTGAGAGGGATTTGAAAAGTTTCAATGGGAATGGGAAGAATTGGGACAAAAATTGGAAAATTTTTAAGGGACTTTGAAAAAATTTCAACTGGAATTTTAGCCACTTTGTTACGTGAAATTGTAAACATGTGGCCATGGATTTTGAAAATTCTAGAGAGAATTTTAAAAGCTTCAACAGAATTTCAACAATTTTGAGAGGGATTTGAAAAGTTTCAATGGGAATGGGAAGAATTGGGACAAAAATTGGAAAATATTTCAGGGACTTTGAAAAAATTTCAACTGGAATTTTAGCCATTTTTTGACGTGAAATTGTAAACATGTGGACATGGATTTTGAAAATTCTAGAGAGAATTTTAAAAGCTTCAAGAGAATTTCAACAATTTTGAGAGGGATTTGAAAAGTTTCAATGGGAATGGGAAGAATTGGGACAAAAATTGGAAAATTTTTAAGGGACTTTGAAAAAATTTCAACTGGAATTTTAGCCATTTTTTGACGTGAAATTGTAAACATGTGGACATGGATTTTGAAAATTCTAGAGAGAATTTTAAAAGCTTCAACAGAATTTCAACAATTTTGAGAGGGATTTGAAAAGTTTCAATGGGAATGGGAAGAATTGGGACAAAAATTGGAAAATTTTTAAGGGACTTTGAAAAAATTTCAACTGGAATTTTAGCCATTTTGTTACGTGAAATTGTAAACATGTGGACATGGATTTTGAAAATTCTAGAGAGAATTTTAAAAGCTTCAACAGAATTTCAACAATTTTGAGAGGGATTTGAAAAGTTTCAATGGGAATGGGAAGAATTGGGACAAAAATTTGGAAAATTTTTAAGGGACTTTGAAAAAATTTCAACTGGAATTTTAGCCATTTTTTGACGTGAAATTGTAAACATGTGGACATGGATTTTGAAAATTCTAGAGAGAATTTTAAAAGCTTCAACAGAATTTCAACAATTTTGAGAGGGATTTGAAAAGTTTCAATGGGAATGGGAAGAATTGGGACAAAAATTGGAAAATTTTTAAGGGACTTTGAAAAAATTTCAACTGGAATTTTAGCCATTTTTTGACGTGAAATTGTAAACATGTGGACATGGATTTTGAAAATTCTAGAGAGAATTTTAAAAGCTTCAAGAGAATTTCAACAATTTTGAGAGGGATTTGAAAAGTTTCAATGGGAATGGGAAGAATTGGGACAAAAATTGGAAAATTTTTAAGGGACTTTGAAAAAATTTCAACTGGAATTTTAGCCATTTTTTGACGTGAAATTGTAAACATGTGGACATGGATTTTGAAAATTCTAGAGAGAATTTTAAAAGCTTCAAGAGAATTTCAACAATTTTGAGAGGGATTTGAAAAGTTTCAATGGGAATGGGAAGAATTGGGACAAAAATTGGAAAATTTTTAAGGGACTTTGAAAAAATTTCAACTGGAATTTTAGCCATTTTTTGACGTGAAATTGTAAACATGTGGACATGGATTTTGAAAATTCTAGAGAGAATTTTAAAAGCTTCAACAGAATTTCAACAATTTTGAGAGGGATTTGAAAAGTTTCAATGGGAATGGGAAGAATTGGGACAAAAATTGGAAAATTTTTAAGGGACTTTGAAAAAATTTCAACTGGAATTTTAGCCATTTTGTTACGTGAAATTGTAAACATGTGGACATGGATTTTGAAAATTCTAGAGAGAATTTTAAAAGCTTCAACAGAATTTCAACAATTTTGAGAGGGATTTGAAAAGTTTCAATGGGAATGGGAAGAATTGGGACAAAAATTGGAAAATTTTTAAGGGACTTTGAAAAAATTTCAACTGGAATTTTAGCCATTTTTTGACGTGAAATTGTAAACATGTGGACATGGATTTTGAAAATTCTAGAGAGAATTTTAAAAGCTTCAACAGAATTTCAACAATTTTGAGAGGGATTTGAAAAGTTTCAATGGGAATGGGAAGAATTGGGACAAAAATTGGAAAATTTTTAAGGGACTTTGAAAAAATTTCAACTGGAATTTTAGCCATTTTTTGACGTGAAATTGTAAACATGTGGACATGGATTTTGAAAATTCTAGAGAGAATTTTAAAAGCTTCAAGAGAATTTCAACAATTTTGAGAGGGATTTGAAAAGTTTCAATGGGAATGGGAAGAATTGGGACAAAAATTGGAAAATTTTTAAGGGACTTTGAAAAAATTTCAACTGGAATTTTAGCCATTTTTTGACGTGAAATTGTAAACATGTGGACATGGATTTTGAAAATTCTAGAGAGAATTTTAAAAGCTTCAACAGAATTTCAACAATTTTGAGAGGGATTTGAAAAGTTTCAATGGGAATGGGAAGAATTGGGACAAAAATTGGAAAATTTTTAAGGGACTTTGAAAAAATTTCAACTGGAATTTTAGCCATTTTGTTACGTGAAATTGTAAACATGTGGACATGGATTTTGAAAATTCTAGAGAGAATTTTAAAAGCTTCAAGAGAATTTCAACAATTTTGAGAGGGATTTGAAAAGTTTCAATGGGAATGGGAAGAATTGGGACAAAAATTGGAAAATTTTTAAGGGACTTTGAAAAAATTTCAACTGGAATTTTAGCCATTTTTTGACGTGAAATTGTAAACATGTGGACATGGATTTTGAAAATTCTAGAGAGAATTTTAAAAGCTTCAACAGAATTTCAACAATTTTGAGAGGGATTTGAAAAGTTTCAATGGGAATGGGAAGAATTGGGACAAAAATTGGAAAATTTTTAAGGGACTTTGAAAAAATTTCAACTGGAATTTTAGCCATTTTTTGACGTGAAATTGTAAACATGTGGACATGGATTTTGAAAATTCTAGAGAGAATTTTAAAAGCTTCAAGAGAATTTCAACAATTTTGAGAGGGATTTGAAAAGTTTCAATGGGAATGGGAAGAATTGGGACAAAAATTGGAAAATTTTTCAGGGACTTTGAAAAAATTTCAACTGGAATTTTAGCAATTTTTTTATGTGAAACTGTAAACATGTGGACATGGATTTTGAAAATTCTAGAGAGAATTTTAAAAGCTTCAACAGAATTTCAACAATTTTGAGAGGGATTTGAAAAGTTTCAATGGGAATGGGAAGAATTGGGACAAAAATTGGAAAATTTTTAAGGGACTTTGAAAAAATTTCAACTGGAATTTTAGCCATTTTTTGACGTAGAATTGTGAACATGTGGACATGGATTTTGAAAATTCTAGAGAGAATTTTAAAAGCTTCAAGAGAATTTCAACAATTTTGAGAGGGATTTGAAAAGTTTCAATGGGAATGGGAAGAATTGGGACAAAAATTGGAAAATTTTTCAGGGACTTTGAAAAAATTTCAACTGGAATTTTAGCAATTTTTTTATGTGAAACTGTAAACATGTGGACATGGATTTTGAAAATTCTAGAGAGAATTTTAAAAGCTTCAACAGAATTTCAACAATTTTGAGAGGGATTTGAAAAGTTTCAATGGAATGGGAAGAATTGGGACAAAAATTGGAAAATTTTTCAGGGACTTTGAAAAAATTTCAACTGGAATTTTAGCCATTTTGTTACGTGAAATTGTAAACATGTGGACATGGATTTTGAAAATTCTAGAGAGAATTTTAAAAGCTTCAAGAGAATTTCAACAATTTTGAGAGGGATTTGAAAAGTTTCAATGGGAATGGGAAGAATTGGGACAAAAATTGGAAAATTTTTCAGGGACTTTGAAAAAATTTCAACTGGAATTTTAGCCATTTTTTGATGTGAAATTGTAAACATGTGGACATGGATTTTGAAAATTCTAGAGAGAATTTTAAAAGCTTCAACAGAATTTCAACATTTTAGAGAGGGATTTGAAAAGTTTCAATGGGAATGGGAAGAATTGGGACAAAAATTGGAAAATTTTTAAGGGACTTTGAAAAAATTTCAACTGGAATTTTAGCAATTTTTTGACGTGAAATTGTAAACATGTGGCCATGGATTTTGAAAATTCTAGAGAGAATTTTAAAAGCTTCAAGAGAATTTCAACAATTTTGAGAGGGATTTGAAAAGTTTCAATGGGAATGGGAAGAATTGGGACAAAAATTGGAAAATTTTTAAGGGACTTTGAAAAAATTTCAACTGGAATTTTAGCCATTTTGTTACGTGAAATTGTAAACATGTGGACATGGATTTTGAAAATTCTAGAGAGAATTTTAAAAGCTTCAAAAGAATTTCAACAATTTTGAGAGGGATTTGAAAAGTTTCAATGGGAATGGGAAGAATTGGGACAAAAATTGGAAAATTTTTAAGGGACTTTGAAAAAATTTCAACTGGAATTTTAGCCATTTTTTGACGTGAAATTGTAAACATGTGGACATGGATTTTGAAAATTCTAGAGAGAATTTTAAAAGCTTCAAGAGAATTTCAACAATTTTGAGAGGGATTTGAAAAGTTTCAATGGGAATGGGAAGAATTGGGACAAAAATTGGAAAATTTTTAAGGGACTTTGAAAAAATTTCAACTGGAATTTTAGCCATTTTTTGACGTGAAATTGTAAACATGTGGACATGGATTTTGAAAATTCTAGAGAGAATTTTAAAAGCTTCAACAGAATTTCAACAATTTTGAGAGGGATTTGAAAAGTTTCAATGGGAATGGGAAGAATTGGGACAAAAATTGGAAAATTTTTAAGGGACTTTGAAAAAATTTCAACTTGAACTTTAGCGATTTTTTGACGTGAAATTGTAAACATGTGGACATGGATTTTGAAAATTCTAGAGAGAATTTTAAAAGCTTCAAGAGAATTTCAACAATTTTGAGAGGGATTTGAAAAGTTTCAATGGGAATGGGAAGAATTGGGACAAAAATTGGAAAATTTTTAAGGGACTTTGAAAAAATTTCAACTGGAATTTTAGCCATTTTTTGACGTGAAATTGTAAACATGTGGACATGGATTTTGAAAATTCTAGAGAGAATTTTAAAAGCTTCAACAGAATTTCAACAATTTTGAGAGGGATTTGAAAAGTTTCAATGGGAATGGGAAGAATTGGGACAAAAATTGGAAAATTTTTAAGGGACTTTGAAAAAATTTCAACTGGAATTTTAGCAATTTTTTGACGTAGAATTGTGAACATGTGGCCATGGATTTGAAAATTCTAGAGAGAATTTTAAAAGCTTCAAGAGAATTTCAACAATTTTGAGAGGGATTTGAAAAGTTTCAATGGGAATGGGAAGAATTGGGACAAAAATTGGAAAATTTTTCAGGGACTTTGAAAAAATTTCAACTGGAATTTTAGCAATTTTTTTATGTGAAATTGTAAACATGTGGACATGGATTTTGAAAATTCAAGAGAGAATTTTAAAAGCTTCAAGAGAATTTCAACAATTTTGAGAGGGATTTGAAAAGTTTCAATGGGAATGGGAAGAATTGGGACAAAAATTGGAAAATTTTTAAGGGACTTTGAAAAAATTTCAACTGGAATTTTAGCAATTTTTTGACGTGAAATTGTAAACATGTGGACATGGATTTTGAAAATTCTAGAGAGAATTTTAAAAGCTTCAAGAGAATTTCAACAATTTTGAGAGGGATTTGAAAAGTTTCAATGGGAATGGGAAGAATTGGGACAAAAATTGGAAAATTTTTAAGGGACTTTGAAAAAATTTCAACTGGAATTTTAGCCATTTTTTGACGTGAAATTGTAAACATGTGGACATGGATTTTGAAAATTCTAGAGAGAATTTTAAAAGCTTCAACAGAATTTCAACAATTTTGAGAGGGATTTGAAAAGTTTCAATGGGAATGGGAAGAATTGGGACAAAAATTGGAAAATTTTTAAGGGACTTTGTAAAAATTTCAACTGGAATTTTAGCCATTTTTTGACGTGAAATTGTAAACATGTGGACATGGATTTTGAAAATTCTAGAGAGAATTTTAAAAGCTTCAAGAGAATTTCAACAATTTTGAGAGGGATTTGAAAAGTTTCAATGGGAATGGGAAGAATTGGGACAAAAATTGGAAAATTTTTCAGGGACTTTGAAAAAATTTCAACTGGAATTTTAGCCATTTTTTGATGTGAAATTGTAAACATGTGGACATGGATTTTGAAAATTCTAGAGAGAATTTTAAAAGCTTCAACAGAATTTCAACATTTTAGAGAGGGATTTGAAAAGTTTCAATGGGAATGGGAAGAATTGGGACAAAAATTGGAAAATTTTTAAGGGACTTTGAAAAAATTTCAACTGGAATTTTAGCAATTTTTTGACGTGAAATTGTAAACATGTGGCCATGGATTTTGAAAATTCTAGAGAGAATTTTAAAAGCTTCAAGAGAATTTCAACAATTTTGAGAGGGATTTGAAAAGTTTCAATGGGAATGGGAAGAATTGGGACAAAAATTGGAAAATTTTTAAGGGACTTTGAAAAAATTTCAACTGGAATTTTAGCCATTTTGTTACGTGAAATTGTAAACATGTGGACATGGATTTTGAAAATTCTAGAGAGAATTTTAAAAGCTTCAAAAGAATTTCAACAATTTTGAGAGGGATTTGAAAAGTTTCAATGGGAATGGGAAGAATTGGGACAAAAATTGGAAAATTTTTAAGGGACTTTGAAAAAATTTCAACTGGAATTTTAGCAATTTTTTGACGTAGAATTGTGAACATGTGGCCATGGATTTTGAAAATTCTAGAGAGAATTTTAAAAGCTTCAAGAGAATTTCAACAATTTTGAGAGGGATTTGAAAAGTTTCAATGGGAATGGGAAGAATTGGGACAAAAATTGGAAAATTTTTCAGGGACTTTGAAAAAATTTCAACTGGAATTTTAGCAATTTTTTTATGTGAAATTGTAAACATGTGGACATGGATTTTGAAAATTCAAGAGAGAATTTTAAAAGCTTCAAGAGAATTTCAACAATTTTGAGAGGGATTTGAAAAGTTTCAATGGGAATGGGAAGAATTGGGACAAAAATTGGAAAATTTTTAAGGGACTTTGAAAAAATTTCAACTGGAATTTTAGCAATTTTTTGACGTGAAATTGTAAACATGTGGACATGGATTTTGAAAATTCTAGAGAGAATTTTAAAAGCTTCAAGAGAATTTCAACAATTTTGAGAGGATTTGAAAAGTTTCAATGGGAATGGGAAGAATTGGGACAAAAATTGGAAAATTTTTAAGGGACTTTGAAAAAATTTCAACTGGAATTTTAGCCATTTTTTGACGTGAAATTGTAAACATGTGGACATGGATTTTGAAAATTCTAGAGAGAATTTTAAAAGCTTCAACAGAATTTCAACAATTTTGAGAGGGATTTGAAAAGTTTCAATGGGAATGGGAAGAATTGGGACAAAAATTGGAAAATTTTTAAGGGACTTTGTAAAAATTTCAACTGGAATTTTAGCCATTTTTTGACGTGAAATTGTAAACATGTGGACATGGATTTTGAAAATTCTAGAGAGAATTTTAAAAGCTTCAAGAGAATTTCAACAATTTTGAGAGGGATTTGAAAAGTTTCAATGGGAATGGGAAGAATTGGGACAAAAATTGGAAAATTTTTCAGGGACTTTGAAAAAATTTCAACTGGAATTTTAGCCATTTTGTTACGTGAAATTGTAAACATGTGGACATGGATTTTGAAAATTCTAGAGAGAATTTTAAAAGCTTCAAGAGAATTTCAACAATTTTGAGAGGGATTTGAAAAGTTTCAATGGGAATGGGAAGAATTGGGACAAAAATTGGAAAATTTTTCAGGGACTTTGAAAAAATTTCAACTGGAATTTTAGCCATTTTTTGATGTGAAATTGTAAACATGTGGACATGGATTTTGAAAATTCTAGAGAGAATTTTAAAAGCTTCAACAGAATTTCAACATTTTAGAGAGGGATTTGAAAAGTTTCAATGGGAATGGGAAGAATTGGGACAAAAATTGGAAAATTTTTAAGGGACTTTGAAAAAATTTCAACTGGAATTTTAGCAATTTTTTGACGTGAAATTGTAAACATGTGGCCATGGATTTTGAAAATTCTAGAGAGAATTTTAAAAGCTTCAAGAGAATTTCAACAATTTTGAGAGGGATTTGAAAAGTTTCAATGGGAATGGGAAGAATTGGGACAAAAATTGGAAAATTTTTAAGGGACTTTGAAAAAATTTCAACTGGAATTTTAGCCATTTTGTTACGTGAAATTGTAAACATGTGGACATGGATTTTGAAAATTCTAGAGAGAATTTTAAAAGCTTCAAAAGAATTTCAACAATTTTGAGAGGGATTTGAAAAGTTTCAATGGGAATGGGAAGAATTGGGACAAAAATTGGAAAATTTTTAAGGGACTTTGAAAAAATTTCAACTGGAATTTTAGCCATTTTTTGACGTGAAATTGTAAACATGTGGACATGGATTTTGAAAATTCTAGAGAGAATTTTAAAAGCTTCAAGAGAATTTCAACAATTTTGAGAGGGATTTGAAAAGTTTCAATGGGAATGGGAAGAATTGGGACAAAAATTGGAAAATTTTTAAGGGACTTTGAAAAAATTTCAACTGGAATTTTAGCAATTTTTTTACGTGAAATTGTAAACATGTGGACATGGATTTTGAAAATTCTAGAGAGAATTTTAAAAGCTTCAACAGAATTTCAACAATTTTGAGAGGGATTTGAAAAGTTTCAATGGGAATGGGAAGAATTGGGACAAAAATTTGAAAATTTTTAAGGGACTTTGAAAAAATTTCAACTTGAACTTTAGCGATTTTTTGACGTGAAATTGTAAACATGTGGACATGGATTTTGAAAATTCTAGAGAGAATTTTAAAAGCTTCAAGAGAATTTCAACAATTTTGAGAGGGATTTGAAAAGTTTCAATGGGAATGGGAAGAATTGGGACAAAAATTGGAAAATTTTTAAGGGACTTTGAAAAAATTTCAACTGGAATTTTAGCCATTTTTTGACGTGAAATTGTAAACATGTGGACATGGATTTTGAAAATTCTAGAGAGAATTTTAAAAGCTTCAACAGAATTTCAACAATTTTGAGAGGGATTTGAAAAGTTTCAATGGGAATGGGAAGAATTGGGACAAAAATTGGAAAATTTTTAAGGGACTTTGAAAAAATTTCAACTGGAATTTTAGCAATTTTTTGACGTAGAATTGTGAACATGTGGCCATGGATTTTGAAAATTCTAGAGAGAATTTTAAAAGCTTCAAGAGAATTTCAACAATTTTGAGAGGGATTTGAAAAGTTTCAATGGGAATGGGAAGAATTGGGACAAAAATTGGAAAATTTTTCAGGGACTTTGAAAAAATTTCAACTGGAATTTTAGCAATTTTTTTATGTGAAATTGTAAACATGTGGACATGGATTTTGAAAATTCAAGAGAGAATTTTAAAAGCTTCAAGAGAATTTCAACAATTTTGAGAGGGATTTGAAAAGTTTCAATGGGAATGGGAAGAATTGGGACAAAAATTGGAAAATTTTTAAGGGACTTTGAAAAAATTTCAACTGGAATTTTAGCAATTTTTTGACGTGAAATTGTAAACATGTGGACATGGATTTTGAAAATTCTAGAGAGAATTTTAAAAGCTTCAAGAGAATTTCAACAATTTTGAGAGGGATTTGAAAAGTTTCAATGGGAATGGGAAGAATTGGGACAAAAATTGGAAAATTTTTAAGGGACTTTGAAAAAATTTCAACTGGAATTTTAGCAATTTTTTGACGTGAAATTGTAAACATGTGGACATGGATTTTGAAAATTCTAGAGAGAATTTTAAAAGCTTCAAGAGAATTTCAACAATTTTGAGAGGGATTTGAAAAGTTTCAATGGGAATGGGAAGAATTGGGACAAAAATTGGAAAATTTTTAAGGGACTTTGAAAAAATTTCAACTGGAATTTTAGCCATTTTTTGACGTGAAATTGTAAACATGTGGCCATGGATTTTGAAAATTATAGAGAGAATTTTAAAAGCTTCAACAGAATTTCAACAATTTTGAGAGGGATTTGAAAAGTTTCAATGGGAATGGGAAGAATTGGGACAAAAATTGGAAAATTTTTCAGGGACTTTGAAAAAATTTCAACTGGAATTTTAGCAATTTTTTTATGTGAAATTGTAAACATGTGGACATGGATTTTGAAAATTCAAGAGAGAATTTTAAAAGCTTCAAGAGAATTTCAACAATTTTGAGAGGGATTTGAAAAGTTTCAATGGGAATGGGAAGAATTGGGACAAAAATTGGAAAATTTTTAAGGGACTTTGAAAAAATTTCAACTGGAATTTTAGCCATTTTTTGACGTGAAATTGTAAACATGTGGACATGGATTTTGAAAATTCTAGAGAGAATTTTAAAAGCTTCAAGAGAATTTCAACAATTTTGAGAGGGATTTGAAAAGTTTCAATGGGAATGGGAAGAATTGGGACAAAAATTGGAAAATTTTTAAGGGACTTTGAAAAAATTTCAACTGGAATTTTAGCCATTTTGTTACGTGAAATTGTAAACATGTGGACATGGATTTTGAAAATTCTAGAGAGAATTTTAAAAGCTTCAAGAGAATTTCAACAATTTTGAGAGGGATTTGAAAAGTTTCAATGGGAATGGGAAGAATTGGGACAAAAATTGGAAAATTTTTCAGGGACTTTGAAAAAATTTCAACTGGAATTTTAGCCATTTTTTGACGTGAAATTGTAAACATGTGGCCATGGATTTTGAAAATTCTAGAGAGAATTTTAAAAGCTTCAAGAGAATTTCAACAATTTTGAGAGGGATTTGAAAAGTTTCAATGGGAATGGGAAGAATTGGGACAAAAATTGGAAAATTTTTAAGGGACTTTGAAAAAATTTCAACTGGAATTTTAGCCACTTTGTTACGTGAAATTGTAAACATGTGGCCATGGATTTTGAAAATTCTAGAGAGAATTTTAAAAGCTTCAACAGAATTTCAACAATTTTGAGAGGGATTTGAAAAGTTTCAATGGGAATGGGAAGAATTGGGACAAAAATTGGAAAATTTTGAAGGGACTTTGAAAAAATTTCAACTGGAATTTTAGCCATTTTTTGACGTGAAATTGTAAACATGTGGACATGGATTTTGAAAATTCTAGAGAGAATTTTAAAAGCTTCAAGAGAATTTCAACAATTTTGAGAGGGATTTGAAAAGTTTCAATGGGAATGGGAAGAATTGGGACAAAAATTGGAAAATTTTTAAGGGACTTTGAAAAAATTTCAACTGGAATTTTAGCCATTTTTTGACGTGAAATTGTAAACATGTGGACATGGATTTTGAAAATTCTAGAGAGAATTTTAAAAGCTTCAACAGAATTTCAACAATTTTGAGAGGGATTTGAAAAGTTTCAATGGGAATGGGAAGAATTGGGACAAAAATTGGAAAATTTTGAAGGGACTTTGAAAAAATTTCAACTGGAATTTTAGCCATTTTTTGACCGTGAAATTGTAAACATGTGGACATGGATTTTGAAAATTCTAGAGAGAATTTTAAAAGCTTCAAGAGAATTTCAACAATTTTGAGAGGGATTTGAAAAGTTTCAATGGGAATGGGAAGAATTGGGACAAAAATTGGAAAATTTTTAAGGGACTTTGAAAAAATTTCAACTGGAATTTTAGCCATTTTTTGACGTGAAATTGTAAACATGTGGACATGGATTTTGAAAATTCTAGAGAGAATTTTAAAAGCTTCAACAGAATTTCAACAATTTTGAGAGGGATTTGAAAAGTTTCAATGGGAATGGGAAGAATTGGGACAAAAATTGGAAAATTTTTAAGGGACTTTGAAAAAATTTCAACTGGAATTTTAGCCATTTTTTGACGTGAAATTGTAAACATGTGGACATGGATTTTGAAAATTCTAGAGAGAATTTTAAAAGCTTCAAGAGAATTTCAACAATTTTGAGAGGGATTTGAAAAGTTTCAATGGGAATGGGAAGAATTGGGACAAAAATTGGAAAATTTTTAAGGGACTTTGAAAAAATTTCAACTGGAATTTTAGCCATTTTTTGACGTGAAATTGTAAACATGTGGACATGGATTTTGAAAATTCTAGAGAGAATTTTAAAAGCTTCAACAGAATTTCAACAATTTTGAGAGGGATTTGAAAAGTTTCAATGGGAATGGGAAGAATTGGGACAAAAATTGGAAAATTTTTCAGGGACTTTGAAAAAATTTCAACTGGAATTTTAGCCATTTTGTTACGTGAAATTGTAAACATGTGGACATGGATTTTGAAAATTCTAGAGAGAATTTTAAAAGCTTCAAGAGAATTTCAACAATTTTGAGAGGGATTTGAAAAGTTTCAATGGGAATGGGAAGAATTGGGACAAAAATTGGAAAATTTTTAAGGGACTTTGAAAAAATTTCAACTGGAATTTTAGCCATTTTTTGACGTGAAATTGTAAACATGTGGACATGGATTTTGAAAATTCTAGAGAGAATTTTAAAAGCTTCAACAGAATTTCAACAATTTTGAGAGGGATTTGAAAAGTTTCAATGGGAATGGGAAGAATTGGGACAAAAATTGGAAAATTTTTAAGGGACTTTGAAAAAATTTCAACTGGAATTTTAGCCATTTTTTGACGTGAAATTGTAAACATGTGGACATGGATTTTGAAAATTCTAGAGAGAATTTTAAAAGCTTCAAGAGAATTTCAACAATTTTGAGAGGGATTTGAAAAGTTTCAATGGGAATGGGAAGAATTGGGACAAAAATTGGAAAATTTTTAAGGGACTTTGTAAAAATTTCAACTGGAATTTTAGCCATTTTTTGACGTGAAATTGTAAACATGTGGACATGGATTTTGAAAATTCTAGAGAGAATTTTAAAAGCTTCAACAGAATTTCAACAATTTTAAGAGGGATTTGAAAAGTTTCAATGGGAATGGGAAGAATTGGGACAAAAATTGGAAAATTTTTAAGGGACTTTGAAAAAATTTCAACTGGAATTTTAGCCATTTTTTTATGTGAAATTGTAAACATGTGGACATGGATTTTGAAAATTCTAGAGAGAATTTTAAAAGCTTCAACAGAATTTCAACAATTTTGAGAGGGATTTGAAAAGTTTCAATGGGAATGGGAAGAATTGGGACAAAAATTGGAAAATTTTTAAGGGACTTTGAAAAAATTTCAACTGGAATTTTAGCCATTTTTTGACGTGAAATTGTAAACATGTGGACATGGATTTTGAAAATTCTAGAGAGAATTTTAAAAGCTTCAAGAGAATTTCAACAATTTTGAGAGGGATTTGAAAAGTTTCAATGGGAATGGGAAGAATTGGGACAAAAATTGGAAAATTTTTAAGGGACTTTGAAAAAATTTCAACTGGAATTTTAGCCATTTTTTTATGTGAAACTGTAAACATGTGGACATGGATTTTGAAAATTCTAGAGAGAATTTTAAAAGCTTCAACAGAATTTCAACAATTTTGAGAGGGATTTGAAAAGTTTCAATGGGAATGGGAAGAATTGGGACAAAAATTGGAAAATTTTCAGGGACTTTGAAAAAATTTCAACTGGAATTTTAGCCATTTTTTTATGTGAAACTGTAAACATGTGGACATGGATTTTGAAAATTCTAGAGAGAATTTTAAAAGCTTCAACAGAATTTCCACAATTTTGAGAGGGATTTGAAAAGTTTCAATGGGAATGGGAAGAATTGGGACAAAAATTGGAAAATTTTTAAGGGACTTTGAAAAAATTTCAACTGGAATTTTAGCCATTTTGTTACGTGAAATTGTAAACATGTGGACATGGATTTTGAAAATTCTAGAGAGAATTTTAAAAGCTTCAACAGAATTTCAACAATTTTGAGAGGGATTTGAAAAGTTTCAATGGGAATGGGAAGAATTGGGACAAAAATTGGAAAATTTTTAAGGGACTTTGAAAAAATTTCAACTGGAATTTTAGCCATTTTTTGACGTGAAATTGTAAACATGTGGCCATGGATTTTGAAAATTCTAGAGAGAATTTTAAAAGCTTCAAGAGAATTTCAACAATTTTGAGAGGGATTTGAAAAGTTTCAATGGGAATGGGAAGAATTGGGACAAAAATTTGAAAATTTTTAAGGGACTTTGAAAAAATTTCAACTGGAATTTTAGCAATTTTTTGACATAGAATTGTGAACATGTGGACATGGATTTTGAAAATTCTAGAGAGAATTTTAAAAGCTTCAAGAGAATTTCAACAATTTGGAGAGGGATTTGAAAAGTTTCAATGGGAATGGGAAGAATTGGGACAAAAATTGGAAAATTTTTAAGGGACTTTGAAAAAATTTCAACTGGAATTTTAGCCATTTTGTTACGTGAAATTGTAAACATGTGGACATGGATTTTGAAAATTCTAGAGAGAATTTTAAATGCTTCAACAGAATTTCAACAATTTTGAGAGGGATTTGAAAAGTTTCAATGGGAATGGGAAGAATTGGGACAAAAATTGGAAAATTTTTAAGGGACTTTGAAAAAATTTCAACTGGAATTTTAGCAATTTTTTGACGTAGAATTGTGAACATGTGGCCATGGATTTTGAAAATTCTAGAGAGAATTTTAAAAGCTTCAAGAGAATTTCAACAATTTTGAGAGGGATTTGAAAAGTTTTCAATGGGAATGGGAAGAATTGGGACAAAAATTGGAAATTTTTTCAGGGACTTTGAAAAAATTTCAACTGGAATTTTAGCAATTTTTTTATGTGAAATTGTAAACATGTGGACATGGATTTTGAAAATTCAAGAGAGAATTTTAAAAGCTTCAAGAGAATTTCAACAATTTTGAGAGGGATTTGAAAAGTTTCAATGGGAATGGGAAGAATTGGGGACAAAAATTGGAAAATTTTTCAGGGACTTTGAAAAATTTCAACTGGAATTTTAGCCATTTTTTTACGTGAAATTGTAAACATGTGGACATGGATTTTGAAAATTCTAGAGAGAATTTTAAAAGCTTCAACAGAATTTCAACAATTTTGAGAGGGATTTGAAAAGTTTCAATGGGAATGGGAAGAATTGGGACAAAATTTGAAAATTTTGAAGGGACTTTGAAAAAATTTCAACTGGAATTTTAGCCATTTTTTGACGTGAAATTGTAAACATGTGGACATGGATTTTGAAAATTCTAGAGAGAATTTTAAAAGCTTCAAGAGAATTTCAACAATTTTGAGAGGGATTTGAAAAGTTTCAATGGGAATGGGAAGAATTGGGACAAAAATTGGAAAATTTTTAAGGGACTTTGAAAAAATTTCAACTGGAATTTTAGCCACTTTGTTACGTGAAATTGTAAACATGTGGCCATGGATTTTGAAAATTCTAGAGAGAATTTTAAAAGCTTCAAGAGAATTTCAACAATTTTAAGAGGGATTTGAAAAGTTTCAATGGGAATGGGAAGAATTGGGACAAAAATTGGAAAATTAAGGGACTTTGAAAAAATTTCAACTGGAATTTTAGCAATTTTTTTATGTGAAATTGTAAACATGTGGACATGGATTTTGAAAATTCTAGAGAGAATTTAAAAGCTTCAAGAGAATTTCAACAATTTTGAGAGGGATTTGAAAAGTTTCAATGGGAATGGGAAGAATTGGGACAAAAATTTGAAAATTTTTAAGGGACTTTGAAAAAATTTCAACTGGAATTTTAGCCATTTTTTGACGTGAAATTGTAAACATGTGGACATGGATTTTGAAAATTCTAGAGAGAATTTTAAAAGCTTCAACAGAATTTCAACAATTTTGAGAGGGATTTGAAAAGTTTCAATGGGAATGGGAAGAATTGGGACAAAAATTGGAAAATTTTGAAGGGACTTTGAAAAAATTTCAACTGGAATTTTAGCAATTTTTTGACGTAGAATTGTGAACATGTGGACATGGATTTTGAAAATTCTAGAGAGAATTTTAAAAGCTTCAAGAGAATTTCAACAATTTTGAGAGGGATTTGAAAAGTTTCAATGGGAATGGGAAGAATTGGGACAAAAATTGGAAAATTTTTCAGGGACTTTGAAAAAATTTCAACTGGAATTTTAGCCATTTTTTTATGTGAAACTGTAAACATGTGGACATGGATTTTGAAAATTCTAGAGAGAATTTTAAAAGCTTCAAGAGAATTTCAACAATTTTGAGAGGGATTTGAAAAGTTTCAATGGGAATGGGAAGAATTGGGACAAAAATTGGAAAATTTTGAAGGGACTTTGAAAAAATTTCAACTGGAATTTTAGCCATTTTTTGACGTGAAATTGTAAACATGTGGACATGGATTTTGAAAATTCTAGAGAGAATTTTAAAAGCTTCAAGAGAATTTCAACAATTTTGAGAGGGATTTGAAAAGTTTCAATGGGAATGGGAAGAATTGGGACAAAAATTGGAAAATTTTTAAGGGACTTTGAAAAAATTTCAACTGGAATTTTAGCCATTTTTTGACGTGAAATTGTAAACATGTGGACATGGATTTTGAAAATTCTAGAGAGAATTTTAAAAGCTTCAAGAGAATTTCAACAATTTTGAGAGGGATTTGAAAAGTTTCAATGGGAATGGGAAGAATTGGGACAAAAATTGGAAAATTTTTAAGGGACTTTGTAAAAATTTCAACTGGAATTTTAGCCATTTTTTGACGTGAAATTGTAAACATGTGGACATGGATTTTGAAAATTCTAGGGAGAATTTTAAAAGCTTCAAGAGAATTTCAACAATTTTAAGAGGGATTTGAAAAGTTTCAATGGGAATGGGAAGAATTGGGACAAAAATTGGAAAATTTTTAAGGGACTTTGAAAAAATTTCAACTGGAATTTTAGCCATTTTTTTATGTGAAATTGTAAACATGTGGACATGGATTTTGAAAATTCTAGAGAGAATTTTAAAAGCTTCAACAGAATTTCAACAATTTTGAGAGGGATTTGAAAAGTTTCAATGGGAATGGGAAGAATTGGGACAAAAATTGGAAAATTTTAAGGGACTTTGAAAAAATTTCAACTGGAATTTTAGCCATTTTTTGACGTGAAATTGTAAACATGTGGACATGGATTTTGAAAATTCTAGAGAGAATTTTAAAAGCTTCAAGAGAATTTCAACAATTTTGAGAGGGATTTGAAAAGTTTCAATGGGAATGGGAAGAATTGGGACAAAAATTGGAAAATTTTTAAGGGACTTTGAAAAAATTTCAACTGGAATTTTAGCCATTTTTTTATGTGAAACTGTAAACATGTGGACATGGATTTTGAAAATTCTAGAGAGAATTTTAAAAGCTTCAACAGAATTTCCACAATTTTGAGAGGGATTTGAAAAGTTTCAATGGGAATGGGAAGAATTGGGACAAAAATTGGAAAATTTTTAAGGGACTTTGAAAAAATTTCAACTGGAATTTTAGCCATTTTGTTACGTGAAATTGTAAACATGTGGACATGGATTTTGAAAATTCTAGAGAGAATTTTAAAAGCTTCAAGAGAATTTCAACAATTTTGAGAGGGATTTGAAAAGTTTCAATGGGAATGGGAAGAATTGGGACAAAAATTGGAAAATTTTTAAGGGACTTTGAAAAAATTTCAACTGGAATTTTAGCCATTTTGTTACGTGAAATTGTAAACATGTGGACATGGATTTTGAAAATTCTAGAGAGAATTTTAAAAGCTTCAACAGAATTTCAACAATTTTGAGAGGGATTTGAAAAGTTTCAATGGGAATGGGAAGAATTAGGACAAAATTGGAAAATTTTGAAGGGACTTTGAAAAAATTTCAACTGGAATTTTAGCCATTTTTTGACGTGAAATTGTAAACATGTGGACATGGATTTTGAAAATTCTAGAGAGAATTTTAAAAGCTTCAAGAGAATTTCAACAATTTTGAGAGGGATTTGAAAAGTTTCAATGGGAATGGGAAGAATTGGGACAAAAATTGGAAAATTTTTAAGGGACTTTGAAAAAATTTCAACTGGAATTTTAGCCATTTTTTGACGTGAAATTGTAAACATGTGGACATGGATTTTGAAAATTCTAGGGAGAATTTTAAAAGCTTCAAGAGAATTTCAACAATTTTAAGAGGGATTTGAAAAGTTTCAATGGGAATGGGAAGAATTGGGACAAAAATTGGAAAATTTTTAAGGGACTTTGAAAAAATTTCAACTGGAATTTTAGCCATTTTTTTATGTGAAATTGTAAACATGTGGACATGGATTTTGAAAATTCTAGAGAGAATTTTAAAAGCTTCAACAGAATTTCAACAATTTTGAGAGGGATTTGAAAAGTTTCAATGGGAATGGGAAGAATTGGGACAAAAATTGGAAAATTTTTAAGGGACTTTGAAAAAATTTCAACTGGAATTTTAGCCATTTTTTGACGTGAAATTGTAAACATGTGGACATGGATTTTGAAAATTCTAGAGAGAATTTTAAAAGCTTCAAGAGAATTTCAACAATTTTGAGAGGGATTTGAAAAGTTTCAATGGGAATGGGAAGAATTGGGACAAAAATTGGAAAATTTTTAAGGGACTTTGAAAAATTTCAACTGGAATTTTAGCCATTTTTTTATGTGAAACTGTAAACATGTGGACATGGATTTTGAAAATTCTAGAGAGAATTTTAAAAGCTTCAAGAGAATTTCCACAATTTTGAGAGGGATTTGAAAAGTTTCAATGGGAATGGGAAGAATTGGGACAAAAATTTGAAAATTTTTAAGGGACTTTGAAAAAATTTCAACTGGAATTTTAGCCATTTTGTTACGTGAAATTGTAAACATGTGGACATGTATTTTGAAAATTCTAGAGAGAATTTTAAAATGCTTCAACAGAATTTCAACAATTTTGAGAGGGATTTGAAAAGTTTCAATGGGAATGGGAAGAATTGGGACAAAAATTGGAAAATTTTTCAGGGACTTTGAAAAAATTTCAACTGGAATTTTAGCCATTTTTGACGTGAAATTGTAAACATGTGGCCATGGATTTTGAAAATTCTAGAGAGAATTTTAAAAGCTTCAAGAGAATTTCAACAATTTTGAGAGGGATTTGAAAAGTTTCAATGGGAATGGGAAGAATTGGGACAAAAATTGGAAAATTTTTAAGGGACTTTGAAAAAATTTCAACTGGAATTTTAGCAATTTTTTGACGTAGAATTGTGAACATGTGGACATGGATTTTGAAAATTCTAGAGAGAATTTTAAAAGCTTCAAGAGAATTTCAACAATTTTGAGAGGGATTTGAAAAGTTTCAATGGGAATGGGAAGAATTGGGACAAAAATTGGAAAATTTTTCAGGGACTTTGAAAAAATTTCAACTGGAATTTTAGCAATTTTTTTATGTGAAATTGTAAACATGTGGACATGGATTTTGAAAATTCTAGAGAGAATTTTAAAAGCTTCAACAGAATTTCAACAATTTTGAGAGGGATTTGAAAAGTTTCAATGGGAATGGGAAGAATTGGGACAAAAATTGGAAAATTTTTCAGGGACTTTGAAAAAATTTCAACTGGAATTTTAGCCATTTTTTTACGTGAAATTGTAAACATGTGGACATGGATTTTGAAAATTCTAGAGAGAATTTTAAAAGCTTCAAGAGAATTTCAACAATTTTGAGAGGGATTTGAAAAGTTTCAATGGGAATGGGAAGAATTGGGACAAAAATTGGAAAATTTTTAAGGGACTTTGAAAAAATTTCAACTGGAATTTTAGCAATTTTTATGTGAAATTGTAAACATGTGGACATGGATTTTGAAAATTCTAGAGAGAATTTTAAAAGCTTCAACAGAATTTCAACAATTTTGAGAGGGATTTGAAAAGTTTCAATGGGAATGGGAAGAATTGGGACAAAAATTGGAAAATTTTTAAGGGACTTTGAAAAAATTTCAACTGGAATTTTAGCCATTTTTTGACGTGAAATTGTAAACATGTGGACATGGATTTTGAAAATTCTAGAGAGAATTTTAAAAGCTTCAACAGAATTTCAACAATTTTGAGAGGGATTTGAAAAGTTTCAATGGGAATGGGAAGAATTGGGACAAAAATTGGAAAATTTTTAAGGGACTTTGAAAAAATTTCAACTGGAATTTTAGCCATTTTGTTACGTGAAATTGTAAACATGTGGACATGGATTTTGAAAATTCTAGAGAGAATTTTAAAAGCTTCAACAGAATTTCAACAATTTTGAGAGGGATTTGAAAAGTTTCAATGGGAATGGGAAGAATTGGGACAAAAATTGGAAAATTTTTAAGGGACTTTGAAAAAATTTCAACTGGAATTTTAGCCATTTTTTGACGTGAAATTGTAAACATGTGGACATGGATTTTGAAAATTCTAGAGAGAATTTTAAAAGCTTCAACAGAATTTCAACAATTTTGAGAGGGATTTGAAAAGTTTCAATGGGAATGGGAAGAATTGGGACAAAAATTGGAAAATTTTTAAGGGACTTTGAAAAAATTTCAACTGGAATTTTAGCCATTTTTTGACGTGAAATTGTAAACATGTGGACATGGATTTTGAAAATTCTAGAGAGAATTTTAAAAGCTTCAAGAGAATTTCAACAATTTTGAGAGGGATTTGAAAAGTTTCAATGGGAATGGGAAGAATTGGGACAAAAATTGGAAAATTTTTAAGGGACTTTGAAAAAATTTCAACTGGAATTTTAGCCATTTTTTGACGTGAAATTGTAAACATGTGGACATGGATTTTGAAAATTCTAGAGAGAATTTTAAAAGCTTCAAGAGAATTTCAACAATTTTGAGAGGGATTTGAAAAGTTTCAATGGGAATGGGAAGAATTGGGACAAAAATTGGAAAATTTTTAAGGGACTTTGAAAAAATTTCAACTGGAATTTTAGCCATTTTTTGACGTGAAATTGTAAACATGTGGACATGGATTTTGAAAATTCTAGAGAGAATTTTAAAAGCTTCAACAGAATTTCAACAATTTTGAGAGGGATTTGAAAAGTTTCAATGGGAATGGGAAGAATTGGGACAAAAATTGGAAAATTTTTAAGGGACTTTGAAAAAATTTCAACTGGAATTTTAGCCATTTTGTTACGTGAAATTGTAAACATGTGGACATGGATTTTGAAAATTCTAGAGAGAATTTTAAAAGCTTCAACAGAATTTCAACAATTTTGAGAGGGATTTGAAAAGTTTCAATGGGAATGGGAAGAATTGGGACAAAAATTGGAAAATTTTTAAGGGACTTTGAAAAAATTTCAACTGGAATTTTAGCCATTTTTTGACGTGAAATTGTAAACATGTGGACATGGATTTTGAAAATTCTAGAGAGAATTTTAAAAGCTTCAACAGAATTTCAACAATTTTGAGAGGGATTTGAAAAGTTTCAATGGGAATGGGAAGAATTGGGACAAAAATTGGAAAATTTTTAAGGGACTTTGAAAAAATTTCAACTGGAATTTTAGCCATTTTTTGACGTGAAATTGTAAACATGTGGACATGGATTTTGAAAATTCTAGAGAGAATTTTAAAAGCTTCAAGAGAATTTCAACAATTTTGAGAGGGATTTGAAAAGTTTCAATGGGAATGGGAAGAATTGGGACAAAAATTGGAAAATTTTTAAGGGACTTTGAAAAAATTTCAACTGGAATTTTAGCCATTTTTTGACGTGAAATTGTAAACATGTGGACATGGATTTTGAAAATTCTAGAGAGAATTTTAAAAGCTTCAACAGAATTTCAACAATTTTGAGAGGGATTTGAAAAGTTTCAATGGGAATGGGAAGAATTGGGACAAAAATTGGAAAATTTTTAAGGGACTTTGAAAAAATTTCAACTGGAATTTTAGCCATTTTTTGACGTGAAATTGTAAACATGTGGACATGGATTTTGAAAATTCTAGAGAGAATTTTAAAAGCTTCAAGAGAATTTCAACAATTTTGAGAGGGATTTGAAAAGTTTCAATGGGAATGGGAAGAATTGGGACAAAAATTGGAAAATTTTTAAGGGACTTTGAAAAAATTTCAACTGGAATTTTAGCCATTTTTTGACGTGAAATTGTAAACATGTGGACATGGATTTTGAAAATTCTAGAGAGAATTTTAAAAGCTTCAACAGAATTTCAACAATTTTGAGAGGGATTTGAAAAGTTTCAATGGGAATGGGAAGAATTGGGACAAAAATTGGAAAATTTTTAAGGGACTTTGAAAAAATTTCAACTGGAATTTTAGCCATTTTTTGACGTGAAATTGTAAACATGTGGACATGGATTTTGAAAATTCTAGAGAGAATTTTAAAAGCTTCAAGAGAATTTCAACAATTTTGAGAGGGATTTGAAAAGTTTCAATGGGAATGGGAAGAATTGGGACAAAAATTGGAAAATTTTTCAGGGACTTTGAAAAAATTTCAACTGGAATTTTAGCAATTTTTTTATGTGAAACTGTAAACATGTGGACATGGATTTTGAAAATTCTAGAGAGAATTTTAAAAGCTTCAACAGAATTTCAACAATTTTGAGAGGGATTTGAAAAGTTTCAATGGGAATGGGAAGAATTGGGACAAAAATTGGAAAATTTTTAAGGGACTTTGAAAAAATTTCAACTGGAATTTTAGCCATTTTTTGACGTAGAATTGTGAACATGTGGACATGGATTTTGAAAATTCTAGAGAGAATTTTAAAAGCTTCAAGAGAATTTCAACAATTTTGAGAGGGATTTGAAAAGTTTCAATGGGAATGGGAAGAATTGGGACAAAAATTGGAAAATTTTTCAGGGACTTTGAAAAAATTTCAACTGGAATTTTAGCAATTTTTTTATGTGAAACTGTAAACATGTGGACATGGATTTTGAAAATTCTAGAGAGAATTTTAAAAGCTTCAACAGAATTTCAACAATTTTGAGAGGGATTTGAAAAGTTTCAATGGGAATGGGAAGAATTGGGACAAAAATTGGAAAATTTTTCAGGGACTTTGAAAAAATTTCAACTGGAATTTTAGCCATTTTGTTACGTGAAATTGTAAACATGTGGACATGGATTTTGAAAATTCTAGAGAGAATTTTAAAAGCTTCAAGAGAATTTCAACAATTTTGAGAGGGATTTGAAAAGTTTCAATGGGAATGGGAAGAATTGGGACAAAAATTGGAAAATTTTTCAGGGACTTTGAAAAAATTTCAACTGGAATTTTAGCCATTTTTTGATGTGAAATTGTAAACATGTGGACATGGATTTTGAAAATTCTAGAGAGAATTTTAAAAGCTTCAACAGAATTTCAACATTTTAGAGAGGGATTTGAAAAGTTTCAATGGGAATGGGAAGAATTGGGACAAAAATTGGAAAATTTTTAAGGGACTTTGAAAAAATTTCAACTGGAATTTTAGCAATTTTTTGACGTGAAATTGTAAACATGTGGCCATGGATTTTGAAAATTCTAGAGAGAATTTTAAAAGCTTCAAGAGAATTTCAACAATTTTGAGAGGGATTTGAAAAGTTTCAATGGGAATGGGAAGAATTGGGACAAAAATTGGAAAATTTTTAAGGGACTTTGAAAAAATTTCAACTGGAATTTTAGCCATTTTGTTACGTGAAATTGTAAACATGTGGACATGGATTTTGAAAATTCTAGAGAGAATTTTAAAAGCTTCAAAAGAATTTCAACAATTTTGAGAGGGATTTGAAAAGTTTCAATGGGAATGGGAAGAATTGGGACAAAAATTGGAAAATTTTTAAGGGACTTTGAAAAAATTTCAACTGGAATTTTAGCCATTTTTTGACGTGAAATTGTAAACATGTGGACATGGATTTTGAAAATTCTAGAGAGAATTTTAAAAGCTTCAAGAGAATTTCAACAATTTTGAGAGGGATTTGAAAAGTTTCAATGGGAATGGGAAGAATTGGGACAAAAATTGGAAAATTTTTAAGGGACTTTGAAAAAATTTCAACTGGAATTTTAGCAATTTTTTTACGTGAAATTGTAAACATGTGGACATGGATTTTGAAAATTCTAGAGAGAATTTTAAAAGCTTCAACAGAATTTCAACAATTTTGAGAGGGATTTGAAAAGTTTCAATGGGAATGGGAAGAATTGGGACAAAAATTGGAAAATTTTTAAGGGACTTTGAAAAAATTTCAACTTGAACTTTAGCGATTTTTTGACGTGAAATTGTAAACATGTGGACATGGATTTTGAAAATTCTAGAGAGAATTTTAAAAGCTTCAAGAGAATTTCAACAATTTTGAGAGGGATTTGAAAAGTTTCAATGGGAATGGGAAGAATTGGGACAAAAATTGGAAAATTTTTAAGGGACTTTGAAAAAATTTCAACTGGAATTTTAGCCATTTTTTGACGTGAAATTGTAAACATGTGGACATGGATTTTGAAAATTCTAGAGAGAATTTTAAAAGCTTCAAGAGAATTTCAACAATTTTGAGAGGGATTTGAAAAGTTTCAATGGGAATGGGAAGAATTGGGACAAAAATTGGAAAATTTTTAAGGGACTTTGAAAAAATTTCAACTGGAATTTTAGCAATTTTTTGACGTAGAATTGTGAACATGTGGCCATGGATTTTGAAAATTCTAGAGAGAATTTTAAAAGCTTCAAGAGAATTTCAACAATTTTGAGAGGGATTTGAAAAGTTTCAATGGGAATGGGAAGAATTGGGACAAAAATTGGAAAATTTTTCAGGGACTTTGAAAAAATTTCAACTGGAATTTTAGCAATTTTTTTATGTGAAATTGTAAACATGTGGACATGGATTTTGAAAATTCAAGAGAGAATTTTAAAAGCTTCAAGAGAATTTCAACAATTTTGAGAGGGATTTGAAAAGTTTCAATGGGAATGGGAAGAATTGGGACAAAAATTGGAAAATTTTTAAGGGACTTTGAAAAAATTTCAACTGGAATTTTAGCCATTTTTTGACGTGAAATTGTAAACATGTGGACATGGATTTTGAAAATTCTAGAGAGAATTTTAAAAGCTTCAAGAGAATTTCAACAATTTTGAGAGGGATTTGAAAAGTTTCAATGGGAATGGGAAGAATTGGGACAAAAATTGGAAAATTTTTAAGGGACTTTGAAAAAATTTCAACTGGAATTTTAGCCATTTTTTGACGTGAAATTGTAAACATGTGGACATGGATTTTGAAAATTCTAGAGAGAATTTTAAAAGCTTCAACAGAATTTCAACAATTTTGAGAGGGATTTGAAAAGTTTCAATGGGAATGGGAAGAATTGGGACAAAAATTGGAAAATTTTTAAGGGACTTTGTAAAAATTTCAACTGGAATTTTAGCCATTTTTTGACGTGAAATTGTAAACATGTGGACATGGATTTTGAAAATTCTAGAGAGAATTTTAAAAGCTTCAAGAGAATTTCAACAATTTTGAGAGGGATTTGAAAAGTTTCAATGGGAATGGGAAGAATTGGGACAAAAATTGGAAAATTTTTCAGGGACTTTGAAAAAATTTCAACTGGAATTTTAGCCATTTTGTTACGTGAAATTGTAAACATGTGGACATGGATTTTGAAAATTCTAGAGAGAATTTTAAAAGCTTCAAGAGAATTTCAACAATTTTGAGAGGGATTTGAAAAGTTTCAATGGGAATGGGAAGAATTGGGACAAAAATTGGAAATTTTTCAGGGACTTTGAAAAAATTTCAACTGGAATTTTAGCCATTTTTTGATGTGAAATTGTAAACATGTGGACATGGATTTTGAAAATTCTAGAGAGAATTTTAAAAGCTTCAACAGAATTTCAACATTTTAGAGAGGGATTTGAAAAGTTTCAATGGGAATGGGAAGAATTGGGACAAAAATTGGAAAATTTTTAAGGACTTTGAAAAAATTTCAACTGGAATTTTAGCAATTTTTTGACGTGAAATTGTAAACATGTGGACATGGATTTTGAAAATTCTAGAGAGAATTTTAAAAGCTTCAAGAGAATTTCAACAATTTTGAGAGGGATTTGAAAAGTTTCAATGGGAATGGGAAGAATTGGGACAAAAATTGGAAAATTTTTAAGGGACTTTGAAAAAATTTCAACTGGAATTTTAGCCATTTTGTTACGTGAAATTGTAAACATGTGGACATGGATTTTGAAAATTCTAGAGAGAATTTTAAAAGCTTCAAAAGAATTTCAACAATTTTGAGAGGGATTTGAAAAGTTTCAATGGGAATGGGAAGAATTGGGACAAAAATTGGAAAATTTTTAAGGGACTTTGAAAAAATTTCAACTGGAATTTTAGCCATTTTTTGACGTGAAATTGTAAACATGTGGACATGGATTTTGAAAATTCTAGAGAGAATTTTAAAAGCTTCAAGAGAATTTCAACAATTTTGAGAGGGATTTGAAAAGTTTCAATGGGAATGGGAAGAATTGGGACAAAAATTGGAAAATTTTTAAGGGACTTTGAAAAAATTTCAACTGGAATTTTAGCAATTTTTTTACGTGAAATTGTAAACATGTGGACATGGATTTTGAAAATTCTAGAGAGAATTTTAAAAGCTTCAACAGAATTTCAACAATTTTGAGAGGGATTTGAAAAGTTTCAATGGGAATGGGAAGAATTGGGACAAAAATTGGAAAATTTTTAAGGGACTTTGAAAAAATTTCAACTTGAACTTTAGCGATTTTTTGACGTGAAATTGTAAACATGTGGACATGGATTTTGAAAATTCTAGAGAGAATTTTAAAAGCTTCAAGAGAATTTCAACAATTTTGAGAGGGATTTGAAAAGTTTCAATGGGAATGGGAAGAATTGGGACAAAAATTGGAAAATTTTGAAGGGACTTTGAAAAAATTTCAACTGGAATTTTAGCCATTTTTTGACGTGAAATTGTAAACATGTGGACATGGATTTTGAAAATTCTAGAGAGAATTTTAAAAGCTTCAACAGAATTTCAACAATTTTGAGAGGGATTTGAAAAGTTTCAATGGGAATGGGAAGAATTGGGACAAAAATTGGAAAATTTTTAAGGGACTTTGAAAAAATTTCAACTGGAATTTTAGCAATTTTTTGACGTAGAATTGTGAACATGTGGCCATGGATTTTGAAAATTCTAGAGAGAATTTTAAAAGCTTCAAGAGAATTTCAACAATTTTGAGAGGGATTTGAAAAGTTTCAATGGGAATGGGAAGAATTGGGACAAAAATTGGAAAATTTTTCAGGGACTTTGAAAAAATTTCAACTGGAATTTTAGCAATTTTTTTATGTGAAATTGTAAACATGTGGACATGGATTTTGAAAATTCAAGAGAGAATTTTAAAAGCTTCAAGAGAATTTCAACAATTTTGAGAGGGATTTGAAAAGTTTCAATGGGAATGGGAAGAATTGGGACAAAAATTGGAAAATTTTTAAGGGACTTTGAAAAAATTTCAACTGGAATTTTAGCAATTTTTTGACGTGAAATTGTAAACATGTGGACATGGATTTTGAAAATTCTAGAGAGAATTTTAAAAGCTTCAAGAGAATTTCAACAATTTTGAGAGGGATTTGAAAAGTTTCAATGGGAATGGGAAGAATTGGGACAAAAATTGGAAAATTTTTAAGGGACTTTGAAAAAATTTCAACTGGAATTTTAGCCATTTTTTGACGTGAAATTGTAAACATGTGGACATGGATTTTGAAAATTCTAGAGAGAATTTTAAAAGCTTCAACAGAATTTCAACAATTTTGAGAGGGATTTGAAAAGTTTCAATGGGAATGGGAAGAATTGGGACAAAAATTGGAAAATTTTTAAGGGACTTTGTAAAAATTTCAACTGGAATTTTAGCCATTTTTTGACGTGAAATTGTAAACATGTGGACATGGATTTTGAAAATTCTAGAGAGAATTTTAAAAGCTTCAAGAGAATTTCAACAATTTTAAGAGGGATTTGAAAAGTTTCAATGGGAATGGGAAGAATTGGGACAAAAATTGGAAAATTTTTAAGGGACTTTGAAAAAATTTCAACTGGAATTTTAGCAATTTTTTGACGTGAAATTGTAAACATGTGGACATGGATTTTGAAAATTCTAGAGAGAATTTTAAAAGCTTCAAGAGAATTTCAACAATTTTGAGAGGGATTTGAAAAGTTTCAATGGGAATGGGAAGAATTGGGACAAAAATTGGAAAATTTTTAAGGGACTTTGAAAAAATTTCAACTGGAATTTTAGCCATTTTTTGACGTGAAATTGTAAACATGTGGCCATGGATTTTGAAAATTATAGAGAGAATTTTAAAAGCTTCAACAGAATTTCAACAATTTTGAGAGGGATTTGAAAAGTTTCAATGGGAATGGGAAGAATTGGGACAAAAATTGGAAAATTTTTCAGGGACTTTGAAAAAATTTCAACTGGAATTTTAGCAATTTTTTATGTGAAATTGTAAACATGTGGACATGGATTTTGAAAATTCAAGAGAGAATTTTAAAAGCTTCAAGAGAATTTCAACAATTTTGAGAGGGATTTGAAAAGTTTCAATGGGAATGGGAAGAATTGGGACAAAAATTGGAAAATTTTTAAGGGACTTTGAAAAAATTTCAACTGGAATTTTAGCCATTTTTTGACGTAAAATTGTAAACATGTGGACATGGATTTTGAAAATTCTAGAGAGAATTTTAAAAGCTTCAACAGAATTTCAACAATTTTGAGAGGGATTTGAAAAGTTTCAATGGGAATGGGAAGAATTGGGACAAAAATTGGAAAATTTTTAAGGGACTTTGAAAAAATTTCAACTGGAATTTTAGCCATTTTGTTACGTGAAATTGTAAACATGTGGACATGGATTTTGAAAATTCTAGAGAGAATTTTAAAAGCTTCAAGAGAATTTCAACAATTTTGAGAGGGATTTGAAAAGTTTCAATGGGAATGGGAAGAATTGGGACAAAAATTGGAAAATTTTAAAGGGACTTTGAAAAAATTTCAACTGGAATTTTAGCCATTTTTTTGACGTGAAATTGTAAACATGTGGCCATGGATTTTGAAAATTCTAGAGAGAATTTTAAAAGCTTCAAGAGAATTTCAACAATTTTGAGAGGGATTTGAAAAGTTTCAATGGGAATGGGAAGAATTGGGACAAAAATTGGAAAATTTTTAAGGGACTTTGAAAAAATTTCAACTGGAATTTTAGCCACTTTGTTACGTGAAATTGTAAACATGTGGCCATGGATTTTGAAAATTCTAGAGAGAATTTTAAAAGCTTCAACAGAATTTCAACAATTTTGAGAGGGATTTGAAAAGTTTCAATGGGAATGGGAAGAATTGGGACAAAAATTGGAAAATTTTGAAGGGACTTTGAAAAAATTTCAACTGGAATTTTAGCCATTTTTTGACGTGAAATTGTAAACATGTGGACATGGATTTTGAAAATTCTAGAGAGAATTTTAAAAGCTTCAACAGAATTTCAACAATTTTGAGAGGGATTTGAAAAGTTTCAATGGGAATGGGAAGAATTGGGACAAAAATTGGAAAATTTTGAAGGGACTTTGAAAAAATTTCAACTGGAATTTTAGCCATTTTTTGACGTGAAATTGTAAACATGTGGACATGGATTTTGAAAATTCTAGAGAGAATTTTAAAGCTTCAAGAGAATTTCAACAATTTTGAGAGGGATTTGAAAAGTTTCAATGGGAATGGGAAGAATTGGGACAAAAATTGGAAAATTTTTAAGGGACTTTGTAAAAATTTCAACTGGAATTTTAGCCATTTTTTGACGTGAAATTGTAAACATGTGGACATGGATTTTGAAAATTCTAGAGAGAATTTTAAAAGCTTCAACAGAATTTCAACAATTTTGAGAGGGATTTGAAAAGTTTCAATGGGAATGGGAAGAATTGGGACAAAAATTGGAAAATTTTTAAGGGACTTTGAAAAAATTTCAACTGGAATTTTAGCCATTTTTTGACGTGAAATTGTAAACATGTGGACATGGATTTTGAAAATTCTAGAGAGAATTTTAAAAGCTTCAAGAGAATTTCAACAATTTTGAGAGGGATTTGAAAAGTTTCAATGGGAATGGGAAGAATTGGGACAAAAATTGGAAAATTTTTAAGGGACTTTGAAAAAATTTCAACTGGAATTTTAGCCATTTTTTGACGTGAAATTGTAAACATGTGGACATGGATTTTGAAAATTCTAGAGAGAATTTTAAAAGCTTCAACAGAATTTCAACAATTTTGAGAGGGATTTGAAAAGTTTCAATGGGAATGGGAAGAATTGGGACAAAAATTGGAAAATTTTTCAGGGACTTTGAAAAAATTTCAACTGGAATTTTAGCCATTTTGTTACGTGAAATTGTAAACATGTGGACATGGATTTTGAAAATTCTAGAGAGAATTTTAAAAGCTTCAAGAGAATTTCAACAATTTTGAGAGGGATTTGAAAAGTTTCAATGGGAATGGGAAGAATTGGGACAAAAATTGGAAAATTTTTAAGGGACTTTGAAAAAATTTCAACTGGAATTTTAGCCATTTTTTGACGTGAAATTGTAAACATGTGGACATGGATTTTGAAAATTCTAGAGAGAATTTTAAAAGCTTCAACAGAATTTCAACAATTTTGAGAGGGATTTGAAAAGTTTCAATGGGAATGGGAAGAATTGGGACAAAAATTGGAAAATTTTTAAGGGACTTTGAAAAAATTTCAACTGGAATTTTAGCCATTTTTTGACGTGAAATTGTAAACATGTGGACATGGATTTTGAAAATTCTAGAGAGAATTTTAAAAGCTTCAAGAGAATTTCAACAATTTTGAGAGGGATTTGAAAAGTTTCAATGGGAATGGGAAGAATTGGGACAAAAATTGGAAAATTTTTAAGGGACTTTGTAAAAATTTCAACTGGAATTTTAGCCATTTTTTGACGTGAAATTGTAAACATGTGGACATGGATTTTGAAAATTCTAGGGAGAATTTTAAAAGCTTCAAGAGAATTTCAACAATTTTAAGAGGGATTTGAAAAGTTTCAATGGGAATGGGAAGAATTGGGACAAAAATTGGAAAATTTTTAAGGGACTTTGAAAAAATTTCAACTGGAATTTTAGCCATTTTTTTATGTGAAATTGTAAACATGTGGACATGGATTTTGAAAATTCTAGAGAGAATTTTAAAAGCTTCAACAGAATTTCAACAATTTTGAGAGGGATTTGAAAAGTTTCAATGGGAATGGGAAGAATTGGGACAAAAATTGGAAAATTTTTAAGGGACTTTGAAAAAATTTCAACTGGAATTTTAGCCATTTTTTGACGTGAAATTGTAAACATGTGGACATGGATTTTGAAAATTCTAGAGAGAATTTTAAAAGCTTCAAGAGAATTTCAACAATTTTGAGAGGGATTTGAAAAGTTTCAATGGGAATGGGAAGAATTGGGACAAAAATTGGAAAATTTTTAAGGGACTTTGAAAAAATTTCAACTGGAATTTTAGCCATTTTTTTATGTGAAACTGTAAACATGTGGACATGGATTTTGAAAATTCTAGAGAGAATTTTAAAAGCTTCAACAGAATTTCAACAATTTTGAGAGGATTTGAAAAGTTTCAATGGGAATGGGAAGAATTGGGACAAAAATTGGAAAATTTTTCAGGGACTTTGAAAAAATTTCAACTGGAATTTTAGCCATTTTTTTATGTGAAACTGTAAACATGTGGACATGGATTTTGAAAATTCTAGAGAGAATTTTAAAAGCTTCAAGAGAATTTCAACAATTTTGAGAGGGATTTGAAAAGTTTCAATGGGAATGGGAAGAATTGGGACAAAAATTGGAAAATTTTTAAGGGACTTTGAAAAAATTTCAACTGGAATTTTAGCCATTTTGTTACGTGAAATTGTAAACATGTGGACATGGATTTTGAAAATTCTAGAGAGAATTTTAAAAGCTTCAACAGAATTTCAACAATTTTGAGAGGGATTTGAAAAGTTTCAATGGGAATGGGAAGAATTGGGACAAAAATTGGAAAATTTTTAAGGGACTTTGAAAAAATTTCAACTGGAATTTTAGCCATTTTTTGACGTGAAATTGTAAACATGTGGCCATGGATTTTGAAAATTCTAGAGAGAATTTTAAAAGCTTCAAGAGAATTTCAACAATTTTGAGAGGGATTTGAAAAGTTTCAATGGGAATGGGAAGAATTGGGACAAAAATTTGAAAATTTTTAAGGGACTTTGAAAAAATTTCAACTGGAATTTTAGCAATTTTTTGACATAGAATTGTGAACATGTGGACATGGATTTTGAAAATTCTAGAGAGAATTTTAAAAGCTTCAAGAGAATTTCAACAATTTGGAGAGGGATTTGAAAAGTTTCAATGGGAATGGGAAGAATTGGGACAAAAATTGGAAAATTTTTAAGGGACTTTGAAAAAATTTCAACTGGGAATTTTAGCCATTTTGTTACGTGAAATTGTAAACATGTGGACATGGATTTTGAAAATTCTAGAGAGAATTTTAAAAGCTTCAACAGAATTTCAACAATTTTGAGAGGGATTTGAAAAGTTTCAATGGGAATGGGAAGAATTGGGACAAAAATTGGAAAATTTTTAAGGGACTTTGAAAAAATTTCAACTGGAATTTTAGCAATTTTTTGACGTAGAATTGTGAACATGTGGCCATGGATTTTGAAAATTCTAGAGAGAATTTTAAAAGCTTCAAGAGAATTTCAACAATTTTGAGAGGGATTTGAAAAGTTTCAATGGGAATGGGAAGAATTGGGACAAAAATTGGAAAATTTTTCAGGGACTTTGAAAAAATTTCAACTGGAATTTTAGCAATTTTTTTATGTGAAATTGTAAACATGTGGACATGGATTTTGAAAATTCAAGAGAGAATTTTAAAAGCTTCAAGAGAATTTCAACAATTTTGAGAGGGATTTGAAAAGTTTCAATGGGAATGGGAAGAATTGGGACAAAAATTGGAAAATTTTTCAGGGACTTTGAAAAAATTTCAACTGGAATTTTAGCCATTTTTTTACGTGAAATTGTAAACATGTGGACATGGATTTTGAAAATTCTAGAGAGAATTTTAAAAGCTTCAACAGAATTTCAACAATTTTGAGAGGGATTTGAAAAGTTTCAATGGGAATGGGAAGAATTGGGACAAAAATTTGGAAAATTTTGAAGGGACTTTGAAAAAATTTCAACTGGAATTTTAGCCATTTTTTGACGTGAAATTGTAAACATGTGGACATGGATTTTGAAAATTCTAGAGAGAATTTTAAAAGCTTCAAGAGAATTTCAACAATTTTGAGAGGGATTTGAAAAGTTTCAATGGGAATGGGAAGAATTGGGACAAAAATTGGAAAATTTTTAAGGACTTTGAAAAAATTTCAACTGGAATTTTAGCCACTTTGTTACGTGAAATTGTAAACATGTGGCCATGGATTTTGAAAATTCTAGAGAGAATTTTAAAAGCTTCAAGAGAATTTCAACAATTTTAAGAGGGATTTGAAAAGTTTCAATGGGAATGGGAAGAATTGGGACAAAAATTGGAAAATTAAGGGACTTTGAAAAAATTTCAACTGGAATTTTAGCAATTTTTTTATGTGAAATTGTAAACATGTGGACATGGATTTTGAAAATTCTAGAGAGAATTTTAAAAGCTTCAAGAGAATTTCAACAATTTTGAGAGGGATTTGAAAAGTTTCAATGGGAATGGGAAGAATTGGGACAAAAATTTGAAAATTTTTAAGGGACTTTGAAAAATTTCAACTGGAATTTTAGCCATTTTTTGACGTGAAATTGTAAACATGTGGACATGGATTTTGAAAATTCTAGAGAGAATTTTAAAAGCTTCAAGAGAATTTCAACAATTTTGAGAGGGATTTGAAAAGTTTCAATGGGAATGGGAAGAATTGGGACAAAAATTGGAAAATTTTGAAGGGACTTTGAAAAAATTTCAACTGGAATTTTAGCAATTTTTTGACGTAGAATTGTGAACATGTGGACATGGATTTTGAAAATTCTAGAGAGAATTTTAAAAGCTTCAAGAGAATTTCAACAATTTTGAGAGGGATTTGAAAAGTTTCAATGGGAATGGGAAGAATTGGGACAAAAATTGGAAAATTTTTCAGGGACTTTGAAAAAATTTCAACTGGAATTTTAGCCATTTTTTATGTGAAACTGTAAACATGTGGACATGGATTTTGAAAATTCTAGAGAGAATTTTAAAAGCTTCAAGAGAATTTCAACAATTTTGAGAGGGATTTGAAAAGTTTCAATGGGAATGGGAAGAATTGGGACAAAAATTGGAAAATTTTGAAGGGACTTTGAAAAAATTTCAACTGGAATTTTAGCCATTTTTTGACGTGAAATTGTAAACATGTGGACATGGATTTTGAAAATTCTAGAGAGAATTTTAAAAGCTTCAAGAGAATTTCAACAATTTTGAGAGGGATTTGAAAAGTTTCAATGGGAATGGGAAGAATTGGGACAAAAATTGGAAAATTTTTAAGGGACTTTGAAAAATTTCAACTGGAATTTTAGCCATTTTTTGACGTGAAATTGTAAACATGTGGACATGGATTTTGAAAATTCTAGAGAGAATTTTAAAAGCTTCAAGAGAATTTCAACAATTTTGAGAGGGATTTGAAAAGTTTCAATGGGAATGGGAAGAATTGGGACAAAAATTGGAAAATTTTTAAGGGACTTTGTAAAAATTTCAACTGGAATTTTAGCCATTTTTTGACGTGAAATTGTAAACATGTGGACATGGATTTTGAAAATTCTAGGGAGAATTTTAAAAGCTTCAAGAGAATTTCAACAATTTTAAGAGGGATTTGAAAAGTTTCAATGGGAATGGGAAGAATTGGGACAAAAATTGGAAAATTTTTAAGGGACTTTGAAAAAATTTCAACTGGAATTTTAGCCATTTTTTTATGTGAAATTGTAAACATGTGGACATGGATTTTGAAAATTCTAGAGAGAATTTTAAAAGCTTCAACAGAATTTCAACAATTTTGAGAGGGATTTGAAAAGTTTCAATGGGAATGGGAAGAATTGGGACAAAAATTGGAAAATTTTTAAGGGACTTTGAAAAATTTCAACTGGAATTTTAGCCATTTTTTGACGTGAAATTGTAAACATGTGGACATGGATTTTGAAAATTCTAGAGAGAATTTTAAAAGCTTCAAGAGAATTTCAACAATTTTGAGAGGGATTTGAAAAGTTTCAATGGGAATGGGAAGAATTGGGACAAAAATTGGAAAATTTTTAAGGGACTTTGAAAAAATTTCAACTGGAATTTTAGCCATTTTTTTATGTGAAACTGTAAACATGTGGACATGGATTTGAAAATTCTAGAGAGAATTTTAAAAGCTTCAACAGAATTTCCACAATTTTGAGAGGGATTTGAAAAGTTTCAATGGGAATGGGAAGAATTGGGACAAAAATTGGAAAATTTTTAAGGGACTTTGAAAAAATTTCAACTGGAATTTTAGCCATTTTGTTACGTGAAATTGTAAACATGTGGACATGGATTTTGAAAATTCTAGAGAGAATTTTAAAAGCTTCAAGAGAATTTCAACAATTTTGAGAGGGATTTGAAAAGTTTCAATGGGAATGG
>NW_028115288.1:0-32476 GCF_964273445.1 Streptopelia decaocto | reverse complement strand
CGGGAAGAATTGGAACAAAAATTGGAAAATTTTTAAGGAACTTTGAAAAAATTTCAACTGGAATTTTAGCCATTTTTTTACGTGAAATTGTAAACATGTGGACATGGATTTTGAAAATTCTAGAGAGAATTTTAAAAGCTTCAACAGAATTTCAACAATTTTGAGAGGGATTTGAAAAGTTTCAATGGGAATGGGAAGAATTGGGACAAAAATTGGAAAATTTTTAAGGGACTTTGAAAAAATTTCAACTGGAATTTTAGCCATTTTTTGACGTGAAATTGTAAACATGTGGACATGGATTTTGAAAATTCTAGAGAGAATTTTAAAAGCTTCAAGAGAATTTCAACAATTTTGAGAGGGATTTGAAAAGTTTCAATGGGAATGGGAAGAATTGGGACAAAAATTGGAAAATTTTTCAGGGACTTTGAAAAAATTTCAACTGGAATTTTAGCAATTTTTTTACGTGAAATTGTAAACATGTGGACATGGATTTTGAAAATTCTAGAGAGAATTTTAAAAGCTTCAACAGAATTTCAACAATTTTGAGAGGGATTTGAAAAGTTTCAATGGGAATGGGAAGAATTGGGACAAAAATTGGAAAATTTTTAAGGGACTTTGAAAAAATTTCAACTGGAATTTTAGCCATTTTTTGATGTGAAATTGTAAACATGTGGACATGGATTTTGAAAATTCTAGAGAGAATTTTAAAAGCTTCAACAGAATTTCAACAATTTTGAGAGGGATTTGAAAAGTTTCAATGGGAATGGGAAGAATTGGGACAAAAATTGGAAAATTTTTCAGGGACTTTGAAAAAATTTCAACTGGAATTTTAGCCATTTTGTTACGTGAAATTGTAAACATGTGGACATGGATTTTGAAAATTCTAGAGAGAATTTTAAAAGCTTCAAGAGAATTTCAACAATTTTGAGAGGGATTTGAAAAGTTTCAATGGGAATGGGAAGAATTGGGACAAAAATTGGAAAATTTTTAAGGGACTTTGAAAAAATTTCAACTGGAATTTTAGCCATTTTTTGACGTGAAATTGTAAACATGTGGACATGGATTTTGAAAATTCTAGAGAGAATTTTAAAAGCTTCAACAGAATTTCAACAATTTTGAGAGGGATTTGAAAAGTTTCAATGGGAATGGGAAGAATTGGAACAAAAATTGTAAAATTTTTAAGGAACTTTGAAAAAATTTCAACTGGAATTTTAGCCATTTTTTTACTTGAAATTGTAAACATGTGGACATGGATTTTGAAAATTCTAGAGAGAATTTTAAAAGCTTCAAGAGAATTTCAACAATTTTGAGAGGGATTTGAAAAGTTTCAATGGGAATGGGAAGAATTGGGACAAAAATTGGAAAATTTTTAAGGGACTTTGAAAAAATTTCAACTGGAATTTTAGCCATTTTTTGACGTGAAATTGTAAACATGTGGACATGGATTTTGAAAATTCTAGAGAGAATTTTAAAAGCTTCAACAGAATTTCAACAATTTTGAGAGGGATTTGAAAAGTTTCAATGGGAATGGGAAGAATTGGGACAAAAATTGGAAAATTTTTAAGGGACTTTGAAAAAATTTCAACTGGAATTTTAGCCATTTTTTGACGTGAAATTGTAAACATGTGGACATGGATTTTGAAAATTCTAGAGAGAATTTTAAAAGCTTCAACAGAATTTCAACAATTTTGAGAGGGATTTGAAAAGTTTCAATGGGAATGGGAAGAATTGGGACAAAAATTGGAAAATTTTTAAGGGACTTTGAAAAAATTTCAACTGGAATTTTAGCCATTTTTTTACTTGAAATTGTAAACATGTGGACATGGATTTTGAAAATTCTAGAGAGAATTTTAAAAGCTTCAAGAGAATTTCAACAATTTTGAGAGGGATTTGAAAAGTTTCAATGGGAATGGGAAGAATTGGGACAAAAATTGGAAAACTTTTAAGGGACTTTGAAAAAATTTCAACTGGAATTTTAGCCATTTTTTGACGTGAAATTGTAAACATGTGGACGTGGATTTTGAAAATTCTAGAGAGAATTTTAAAAGCTTCAAGAGAATTTCAACAATTTTGAGAGGGATTTGAAAAGTTTCAATGGGAATGGGAAGAATTGGGACAAAAATTGGAAAATTTTTAAGGGACTTTGAAAAAATTTCAACTGGAATTTTAGCCATTTTTTGATGTGAAATTGTAAACATGTGGACATGGATTTTGAAAATTCTAGAGAGAATTTTAAAAGCTTCAACAGAATTTCAACAATTTTGAGAGGGATTTGAAAAATTTCAATGGGAATGGGAAGAATTGGGACATAAATTGGAAAATTTTTAAGGGACTTTGAAAAAATTTCAACTGGAATTTTAGCAATTTTTTGATGTGAAATTGTAAACGTGGACATGGATTTTGAAAATTCTAGAGAGAATTTCAAAAGCTTTAACAGAATTTCTACAATTTTGAGAGGGATTTGAAAAGTTTCAATGGGAATGGGAAGAATTGGGACAAAAATTGGAAAATTTTTCAGGGACTTTGAAAAAATTTCAACTGGAATTTTAGCATTTTTTTTACGTGAAATTGTAAACATGTGGACATGGATTTTGAAAATTCTAGAGAGAATTTTAAAAGCTTCAACAGAATTTCAACAATTTTGAGAGGGATTTGAAAAGTTTCAATGGGAATGGGAAGAATTGGGACAAAAATTGGAAAATTTTTCAGGGACTTTGAAAAAATTTCAACTGGAATTTTAGCAATTTTTTTATGTGAAATTGTAAACATGTGGCCATGGATTTTGAAAATTCTAGAGAGAATTTTAAAAGCTTCAAGAGAATTTCAACAATTTTGAGAGGGATTTGAAAAGTTTCAATGGGAATGGGAAGAATTGGGACAAAAATTGGAAAATATTTAAGGGACTTTGAAAAAATTTCAACTGGAATTTTAGCCATTTTTTGACGTGAAATTGTAAACATGTGGACATGGATTTTGAAAATTCTAGAGAGAATTTTAAAAGCTTCAACAGAATTTCAACAATTTTGAGAGGGATTTGAAAAGTTTCAATGGGAATGGGAAGAATTGGAACAAAAATTGGAAAATTTTTAAGGAACTTTGAAAAAATTTCAACTGGAATTTTAGCCATTTTTTTACGTGAAATTGTAAACATGTGGACATGGATTTTGAAAATTTTAGAGAGAATTTTAAAAGCTTCAACAGAATTTCAACAATTTTGAGAGGGATTTGAAAAGTTTCAATGGGAATGGGAAGAATTGGGACAAAAATTGGAAAATTTTGAAGGGACTTTGAAAAAATTTCAACTGGAATTTTAGCAATTTTTTTATGTGAAATTGTAAACATGTGGACATGGATTTTGAAAATTCTAGAGAGAATTTTAAAAGCTTCAACAGAATTTCAACAATTTTGAGAGGGATTTGAAAAGTTTCAATGGGAATGGGAAGAATTGGGACAAAAATTGGAAAATTTTTAAGGGACTTTGAAAAAATTTCAACTGGAATTTTAGCAATTTTTTTATGTGAAATTGTAAACATGTGGACATGGATTTTGAAAATTCTAGAGAGAATTTTAAAAGCTTCAAGAGAATTTCAACAATTTTGAGAGGGATTTGAAAAGTTTCAATGGGAATGGGAAGAATTGGGACAAAAATTGGAAAATTTTTAAGGGACTTTGAAAAAATTTCAACTGGAATTTTAGCAATTTTTTGACGTGAAATTGTAAACATGTGGACATGGATTTTGAAAATTCTAGAGAGAATTTTAAAAGCTTCAACAGAATTTCAACAATTTTGAGAGGGATTTGAAAAGTTTCAATGGGAATGGGAAGAATTGGGACAAAAATTGGAAAATTTTTAATGGACTTTGAAAAAATTTCAACTGGAATTTTAGCCATTTTTTTACGTGAAATTGTAAACATGTGGACATGGATTTTGAAAATTCTAGAGAGAATTTTAAAAGCTTCAACAGAATTTCAACAATTTTGAGAGGGATTTGAAAAGTTTCAATGGGAATGGGAAGAATTGGAACAAAAATTGGAAAATTTTTAAGGAACTTTGAAAAAATTTCAACTGGAATTTTAGCCATTTTTTTACTTGAAATTGTAAACATGTGGACATGGATTTTGAAAATTCTAGAGAGAATTTTAAAAGCTTCAAGAGAATTTCAACAATTTTGAGAGGGATTTGAAAAGTTTCAATGGGAATGGGAAGAATTGGGACAAAAATTGGAAAATTTTTAAGGGACTTTGAAAAAATTTCAACTGGAATTTTAGCAATTTTTTGACGTGAAATTGTAAACATGTGGACATGGATTTTGAAAATTCTAGAGAGAATTTTAAAAGCTTCAACAGAATTTCAACAATTTTGAGAGGGATTTGAAAAGTTTCAATGGGAATGGGAAGAATTGGGACAAAAATTGGAAAATTTTTAAGGGACTTTGAAAAAATTTCAACTGGAATTTTAGCATTTTTTTTACGTGAAATTGTAAACATGTGGACATGGATTTTGAAAATTCTAGAGAGAATTTTAAAAGCTTCAACAGAATTTCAACACTTTTGAGAGGGATTTGAAAAGTTTCAATGGGAATGGGAAGAATTGGAACAAAAATTGGAAAATTTTTAAGGAACTTTGAAAAAATTTCAACTGGAATTTTAGCAATTTTTTTATGTGAAATTGTAAACATGTGGACATGGATTTTGAAAATTCTAGAGAGAATTTTAAAAGCTTCAAGAGAATTTCAACAATTTTGAGAGGGATTTGAAAAGTTTCAATGGGAATGGGAAGAATTGGGACAAAAATTGGAAAATTTTTAAGGGACTTTGAAAAAATTTCAACTGGAATTTTAGCCATTTTTTGACGTGAAATTGTAAACATGTGGACATGGATTTTGAAAATTCTAGAGAGAATTTTAAAAGCTTCAACAGAATTTCAACAATTTTGAGAGGGATTTGAAAAGTTTCAATGGGAATGGGAAGAATTGGGACAAAAATTGGAAAATTTTTAAGGGACTTTGAAAAAATTTCAACTGGAATTTTAGCAATTTTTTGACGTGAAATTGTAAACATGTGGACATGGATTTTGAAAATTCTAGAGAGAATTTTAAAAGCTTTAACAGAATTTCTACAATTTTGAGAGGGATTTGAAAAGTTTCAATTGGAATGGGAAGAATTGGGACAAAAATTGGAAAATTTTTAAGGGACTTTGAAAAAATTTCAACTGGAATTTTAGCCATTTTTTTATGTGAAATTGTAAACATGTGGACATGGATTTTGAAAATTCTAGAGAGAATTTTAAAAGCTTCAACAGAATTTCAACAATTTTGAGAGGGATTTGAAAAGTTTCAATGGGAATGGGAAGAATTGGGACAAAAATTGGAAAATTTTTCAGGGACTTTGAAAAAATTTCAGCTGGAATTTTAGCAATTTTTTTATGTGAAATTGTAAACATGTGGCCATGGATTTTGAAAATTCTAGAGAGAATTTTAAAAGCTTCAAGAGAATTTCAACAATTTTGAGAGGGATTTGAAGTTTCAATGGGAATGGGAAGAATTGGAACAAAAATTGGAAAATTTTTAAGGAACTTTGAAAAAATTTCAACTGGAATTTTAGCCATTTTTTGACGTGAAATTGTAAACATGTGGACATGGATTTTGAAAATTCTAGAGAGAATTTTAAAAGCTTCAACAGAATTTCAACAATTTTGAGAGGGATTTGAAAAGTTTCAATGGGAATGGGAAGAATTGGGACAAAAATTGGAAAATTTTTAAGGGACTTTGAAAAAATTTCAACTGGAATTTTAGCATTTTTTTTACGTGAAATTGTAAACATGTGGACATGGATTTTGAAAATTCTAGAGAGAATATTAAAAGCTTCAACAGAATTTCAACACTTTTGAGAGGGATTTGAAAAGTTTCAATGGGAATGGGAAGAATTGGAACAAAAATTGGAAAATTTTTCAGGAACTTTGAAAAAATTTCAACTGGAATTTTAGCCATTTTTTGACGTGAAATTGTAAACATGTGGACATGGATTTTGAAAATTCTAGAGAGAATTTTAAAAGCTTCAAGAGAATTTCAACAATTTTGAGAGGGATTTGAAAAGTTTCAATGGGAATGGGAAGAATTGGGACAAAAATTGGAAAATTTTTAAGGGACTTTGAAAAAATTTCAACTGGAATTTTAGCCATTTTTTGACGTGAAATTGTAAACATGTGGACATGGATTTTGAAAATTCTAGAGAGAATTTTAAAAGCTTCAACAGAATTTCAACAATTTTGAGAGGGATTTGAAAAGTTTCAATGGGAATGGGAAGAATTGGAACAAAAATTGGAAAATTTTTCAGGAACTTTGAAAAAATTTCAACTGGAATTTTAGCCATTTTTTGACGTGAAATTGTAAACATGTGGACATGGATTTTGAAAATTCTAGAGAGAATTTTAAAAGCTTCAAGAGAATTTCAACAATTTTGAGAGGGATTTGAAAAGTTTCAATGGGAATGGGAAGAATTGGGACAAAAATTGGAAAATTTTGAAGGGACTTTGAAAAAATTTCAACTGGAATTTTAGCCATTTTTTGACGTGAAATTGTAAACATGTGGACATGGATTTTGAAAATTCTAGAGAGAATTTTAAAAGCTTCAACAGAATTTCAACACTTTTGAGAGGGATTTGAAAAGTTTCAATGGGAATGGGAAGAATTGGGACATAAATTGGAAAATTTTTAAGGGACTTTGAAAAAATTTCAACTGGAATTTTAGCCATTTTTGACGTGAAATTGTAAACATGTGGACATGGATTTTGAAAATTCTAGAGAGAATTTTAAAAGCTTCAAGAGAATTTCAACAATTTTGAGAGGGATTTGAAAAGTTTCAATGGGAATGGGAAGAATTGGGACAAAAATTGGAAAATTTTTAAGGGACTTTGAAAAAATTTCAACTGGAATTTTAGCCATATTTTGACGTGAAATTGTAAACATGTGGACATGGATTTTGAAAATTCTAGAGAGAATTTTAAAAGCTTCAACAGAATTTCAACAATTTTGAGAGGGATTTGAAAAGTTTCAATGGGAATGGGAAGAATTGGGACAAAAATTGGAAAATTTTTCAGGGACTTTGAAAAAATTTCAACTGGAATTTTAGCCATTTTGTTACGTGAAATTGTAAACATGTGGCCATGGATTTTGAAAATTCTAGAGAGAATTTTAAAAGCTTCAACAGAATTTCAACAATTTTGAGAGGGATTTGAAAAGTTTCAATGGGAATGGGAAGAATTGGAACAAAAATTGGAAAATTTTTAAGGGACTTTGAAAAAATTTCAACTGGAATTTTAGCCATTTTTTTATGTGAAATTGTAAACAGGTGGCCATGGATTTTGAAAATTCTAGAGAGAATTTTAAAAGCTTCAACAGAATTTCTACAATTTTGAGAGGGATTTGAAAAGTTTCAATGGGAATGGGAAGAATTGGGACAAAAATTGGAAAATTTTTAAGGGACTTTGAAAAAATTTCAACTGGAATTTTAGCAATTTTTTTATGTGAAATTGTAAACATGTGGACATGGATTTTGAAAATTCTAGAGAGAATTTTAAAAGCTTCAAGAGAATTTCAACAATTTTGAGAGGGATTTGAAAAGTTTCAATGGGAATGGGAAGAATTGGGACAAAAATTGGAAAATTTTTCAGGGACTTTGAAAAAATTTCAACTGGAATTTTAGCCATTTTTTGACGTGAAATTGTAAACATGTGGACATGGATTTTGAAAATTCTAGAGAGAATTTTAAAAGCTTCAACAGAATTTCAACAATTTTGAGAGGGATTTGAAAAGTTTCAATGGGAATGGGAAGAATTGGGACAAAAATTGGAAAATTTTTAAGGGACTTTGAAAAAATTTCAACTGGAATTTTAGCCATTTTTTGACGTGAAATTGTAAACATGTGGACATGGATTTTGAAAATTCTAGAGAGAATTTTAAAAGCTTCAACAGAATTTCAACAATTTTGAGAGGGATTTGAAAAGTTTCAATGGGAATGGGAAGAATTGGGACAAAAATTGGAAAATTTTTAAGGGACTTTGAAAAAATTTCAACTGGAATTTTAGCAATTTTTTGACGTGAAATTGTAAACATGTGGACATGGATTTTGAAAATTCTAGAGAGAATTTTAAAAGCTTCAAGAGAATTTCAACAATTTTGAGAGGGATTTGAAAAATTTCAATGGGAATGGGAAGAATTGGGACATAAATTGGAAAATTTTTAAGGGACTTTGAAAAAATTTCAACTGGAATTTTAGCAATTTTTTGATGTGAAATTGTAAACGTGGACATGGATTTTGAAAATTCTAGAGAGAATTTTAAAAGCTTCAAGAGAATTTCAACAATTTTGAGAGGGATTTGAAAAGTTTCAATGGGAATGGGAAGAATTGGGACAAAAATTGGAAAATTTTTAAGGGACTTTGAAAAAATTTCAACTGGAATTTTAGCAATTTTTTTATGTGAAATTGTAAACATGTGGCCATGGATTTTGAAAATTCTAGAGAGAATTTTAAAAGCTTCAACAGAATTTCAACAATTTTGAGAGGGATTTGAAAAGTTTCAATGGGAATGGGAAGAATTGGGACAAAAATTGGAAAATTTTTAAGGGACTTTGAAAAAATTTCAACTGGAATTTTAGCCATTTTTTGACGTGAAATTGTAAACATGTGGACATGGATTTTGAAAATTCTAGAGAGAATTTTAAAAGCTTCAACAGAATTTCAACAATTTTGAGAGGGATTTGAAAAGTTTCAATGGGAATGGGAAGAATTGGGACAAAAATTGGAAAATTTTTAAGGGACTTTGAAAAAATTTCAACTGGAATTTTAGCAATTTTTTGACGTGAAATTGTAAACATGTGGACATGGATTTTGAAAATTCTAGAGAGAATTTTAAAAGCTTCAAGAGAATTTCAACAATTTTGAGAGGGATTTGAAAAATTTCAATGGGAATGGGAAGAATTGGGACATAAATTGGAAAATTTTTAAGGGACTTTGAAAAAATTTCAACTGGAATTTTAGCAATTTTTTGATGTGAAATTGTAAACGTGGACATGGATTTTGAAAATTCTAGAGAGAATTTTAAAAGCTTTAACAGAATTTCTACAATTTTGAGAGGGATTTGAAAAGTTTCAATGGGAATGGGAAGAATTGGGACAAAAATTGGAAAATTTTTAAGGGACTTTGAAAAAATTTCAACTGGAATTTTAGCCATTTTTTTATGTGAAATTGTAAACATGTGGACATGGATTTTGAAAATTCTAGAGAGAATTTTAAAAGCTTCAACAGAATTTCAACAATTTGGAGAGGGATTTGAAAAGTTTCAATGGGAATGGGAAGAATTGGGACAAAAATTGGAAAATTTTTCAGGGACTTTGAAAAAATTTCAGCTGGAATTTTAGCAATTTTTTTATGTGAAATTGTAAACATGTGGCCATGGATTTTGAAAATTCTAGAGAGAATTTTAAAAGCTTCAAGAGAATTTCAACAATTTTGAGAGGGATTTGAAGTTTCAATGGGAATGGGAAGAATTGGAACAAAAATTGGAAAATTTTTAAGGAACTTTGAAAAAATTTCAACTGGAATTTTAGCCATTTTTTGACGTGAAATTGTAAACATGTGGACATGGATTTTGAAAATTCTAGAGAGAATTTTAAAAGCTTCAACAGAATTTCAACAATTTTGAGAGGGATTTGAAAAGTTTCAATGGGAATGGGAAGAATTGGGACAAAAATTGGAAAATTTTTAAGGGACTTTGAAAAAATTTCAACTGGAATTTTAGCATTTTTTTTACGTGAAATTGTAAACATGTGGACATGGATTTTGAAAATTCTAGAGAGAATATTAAAAGCTTCAACAGAATTTCAACAATTTTGAGAGGGATTTGAAAAGTTTCAATGGGAATGGGAAGAATTGGAAGAAAAATTGGAAAATTTTTAAGGAACTTTGAAAAAATTTCAACTGGAATTTTAGCCATTTTTTGACGTGAAATTGTAAACATGTGGACATGGATTTTGAAAATTCTAGAGAGAATTTTAAAAGCTTCAAGAGAATTTCAACAATTTTGAGAGGGATTTGAAAAGTTTCAATGGGAATGGGAAGAATTGGGACAAAAATTGGAAAATTTTTAAGGGACTTTGAAAAAATTTCAACTGGAATTTTAGCCATTTTTTGACGTGAAATTGTAAACATGTGGACATGGATTTTGAAAATTCTAGAGAGAATTTTAAAAGCTTCAACAGAATTTCAACAATTTTGAGAGGGATTTGAAAAGTTTCAATGGGAATGGGAAGAATTGGAACAAAAATTGGAAAATTTTTCAGGAACTTTGAAAAAATTTCAACTGGAATTTTAGCCATTTTTTGACGTGAAATTGTAAACATGTGGACATGGATTTTGAAAATTCTAGAGAGAATTTTAAAAGCTTCAAGAGAATTTCAACAATTTTGAGAGGGATTTGAAAAGTTTCAATGGGAATGGGAAGAATTGGGACAAAAATTGGTAAATTTTTAAGGGACTTTGAAAAAATTTCAACTGGAATTTTAGCCATTTTGTTACGTGAAATTGTAAACATGTGGACATGGATTTTGAAAATTCTAGAGAGAATTTTAAAAGCTTCAACAGAATTTCAACACTTTTGAGAGGGATTTGAAAAGTTTCAATGGGAATGGGAAGAATTGGGACATAAATTGGAAAATTTTTAAGGGACTTTGAAAAAATTTCAACTGGAATTTTAGCCATTTTTTGACGTGAAATTGTAAACATGTGGCCATGGATTTTGAAAATTCTAGAGAGAATTTTAAAAGCTTCAAGAGAATTTCAACAATTTTGAGAGGGATTTGAAAAGTTTCAATGGGAATGGGAAGAATTGGGACAAAAATTGGAAAATTTTTAAGGGACTTTGAAAAAATTTCAACTGGAATTTTAGCCATTTTTTGACGTGAAATTGTAAACATGTGGCCATGGATTTTGAAAATTCTAGAGAGAATTTTAAAAGCTTCAACAGAATTTCAACAATTTTGAGAGGGATTTGAAAAGTTTCAATGGGAATGGGAAGAATTGGAACAAAAATTGGAAAATTTTTAAGGGACTTTGAAAAAATTTCAACTGGAATTTTAGCCATTTTTTTATGTGAAATTGTAAACAGGTGGCCATGGATTTTGAAAATTCTAGAGAGAATTTTAAAAGCTTCAACAGAATTTCTACAATTTTGAGAGGGATTTGAAAAGTTTCAATGGGAATGGGAAGAATTGGGACAAAAATTGGAAAATTTTTAAGGGACTTTGAAAAAATTTCAACTGGAATTTTAGCAATTTTTTTATGTGAAATTGTAAACATGTGGACATGGATTTTGAAAATTCTAGAGAGAATTTTAAAAGCTTCAAGAGAATTTCAACAATTTTGAGAGGGATTTGAAAAGTTTCAATGGGAATGGGAAGAATTGGGACAAAAATTGGAAAATTTTTCAGGGACTTTGAAAAAATTTCAACTGGAATTTTAGCCATTTTTTGACGTGAAATTGTAAACATGTGGCCATGGATTTTGAAAATTCTAGAGAGAATTTTAAAAGCTTCAAGAGAATTTCAACAATTTTGAGAGGGATTTGAAAAGTTTCAATGGGAATGGGAAGAATTGGGACAAAAATTGGAAAATTTTTAAGGGACTTTGAAAAAATTTCAACTGGAATTTTAGCCATTTTGTTACGTGAAATTGTAAACATGTGGACATGGATTTTGAAAATTCTAGAGAGAATTTTAAAAGCTTCAACAGAATTTCAACACTTTTGAGAGGGATTTGAAAAGTTTCAATGGGAATGGGAAGAATTGGGACAAAAATTGGAAAATTTTTAAGGGACTTTGAAAAAATTTCAACTGGAATTTTAGCAATTTTTTGACGTGAAATTGTAAACATGTGGACATGGATTTTGAAAATTCTAGAGAGAATTTTAAAAGCTTCAAGAGAATTTCAACAATTTTGAGAGGGATTTGAAAAGTTTCAATGGGAATGGGAAGAATTGGGACAAAAATTGGAAAATTTTTAAGGGACTTTGAAAAAATTTCAACTGGAATTTTAGCATTTTTTTTACGTGAAATTGTAAACATGTGGACATGGATTTTGAAAATTCTAGAGAGAATTTTAAAAGCTTCAAGAGAATTTCAACAATTTTGAGAGGGATTTGAAAAGTTTCAATGGGAATGGGAAGAATTGGGACAAAAATTGGAAAATTTTTAAGGGACTTTGAAAAAATTTCAACTGGAATTTTAGCAATTTTTTGACGTGAAATTGTAAACATGTGGACATGGATTTTGAAAATTCTAGAGAGAATTTTAAAAGCTTCAAGAGAATTTCAACAATTTTGAGAGGGATTTGAAAAGTTTCAATGGGAATGGGAAGAATTGGAACAAAAATTGGAAAATTTTTCAGGGACTTTGAAAAAATTTCAACTGGAATTTTAGCCATTTTGTTACGTGAAATTGTAAACATGTGGCCATGGATTTTGAAAATTCTAGAGAGAATTTTAAAAGCTTCAACAGAATTTCAACAATTTTGAGACGGATTTGAAAAGTTTCAATGGGAATGGGAAGAATTGGGACAAAAATTGGAAAATTTTTAAGGGACTTTGAAAAAATTTCAACTGGAATTTTAGCAATTTTTTTATGTGAAATTGTAAACATGTGGACATGGATTTTGAAAATTCTAGAGAGAATTTTAAAAGCTTCAACAGAATTTCAACAATTTTGAGAGGGATTTGAAAAGTTTCAATGGGAATGGGAAGAATTGGGACAAAAATTGGAAAATTTTTAAGGGACTTTGAAAAAATTTCAACTGGAATTTTAGCCATTTTTTGACGTGAAATTGTAAACATGTGGACATGGATTTTGAAAATTCTAGAGAGAATTTTAAAAGCTTCAACAGAATTTCAACAATTTTGAGAGGGATTTGAAAAGTTTCAATGGGAATGGGAAGAATTGGAACAAAAATTGGAAAATTTTTAAGGAACTTTGAAAAAATTTCAACTGGAATTTTAGCCATTTTTTGACGTGAAATTGTAAACATGTGGACATGGATTTTGAAAATTCTAGAGAGAATTTTAAAAGCTTCAAGAGAATTTCAACAATTTTGAGAGGGATTTGAAAAGTTTCAATGGGAATGGGAAGAATTGGAACAAAAATTGGAAAATTTTTAAGGAACTTTGAAAAAATTTCAACTGGAATTTTAGCCATTTTTTGACGTGAAATTGTAAACATGTGGACATGGATTTTGAAAATTCTAGAGAGAATTTTAAAAGCTTCAAGAGAATTTCAACAATTTTGAGAGGGATTTGAAAAGTTTCAATGGGAATGGGAAGAATTGGGACAAAAATTGGAAAATTTTTAAGGGACTTTGAAAAAATTTCAACTGGAATTTTAGCATTTTTTTTACGTGAAATTGTAAACATGTGGACATGGATTTTGAAAATTCTAGAGAGAATTTTAAAAGCTTCAACAGAATTTCAACAATTTTGAGAGGGATTTGAAAAGTTTCAATGGGAATGGGAAGAATTGGGACAAAAATTGGAAAATTTTGAAGGGACTTTGAAAAAATTTCAACTGGAATTTTAGCAATTTTTTTACGTGAAATTGTAAACATGTGGCCATGGATTTTGAAAATTCTAGAGAGAATTTTAAAAGCTTCAACAGAATTTCAACAATTTTGAGAGGGATTTGAAAAGTTTCAATGGGAATGGGAAGAATTGGGACAAAAATTGGAAAATTTTTAAGGGACTTTGAAAAAATTTCAACTGGAATTTTAGCCATTTTTTGACGTGAAATTGTAAACATGTGGACATGGATTTTGAAAATTCTAGAGAGAATTTTAAAAGCTTCAAGAGAATTTCAACAATTTTGAGAGGGATTTGAAAAGTTTCAATGGGAATGGGAAGAATTGGGACAAAAATTGGAAAATTTTTAAGGGACTTTGCAAAAATTTCAACTGGAATTTTAGCCATTTTTTGACGTGAAATTGTAAACATGTGGACATGGATTTTGAAAATTCTAGAGAGAATTTTAAAAGCTTCAACAGAATTTCAACAATTTTGAGAGGGATTTGAAAAGTTTCAATGGGAATGGGAAGAATTGGAACAAAAATTGGAAAATTTTTCAGGAACTTTGAAAAAATTTCAACTGGAATTTTAGCCATTTTTTGACGTGAAATTGTAAACATGTGGACATGGATTTTGAAAATTCTAGAGAGAATTTTAAAAGCTTCAAGAGAATTTCAACAATTTTGAGAGGGATTTGAAAAATTTCAATGGGAATGGGAAGAATTGGGACATAAATTGGAAAATTTTTAAGGGACTTTGAAAAAATTTCACCTGGAATTTTAGCAATTTTTTGATGTGAAATTGTAAACGTGGACATGGATTTTGAAAATTCTAGAGAGAATTTTAAAAGCTTTAACAGAATTTCTACAATTTTGAGAGGGATTTGAAAAGTTTCAATGGGAATGGGAAGAATTGGGACAAAAATTGGAAAATTTTTAAGGGACTTTGAAAAAATTTCAACTGGAATTTTAGCATTTTTTTTACGTGAAATTGTAAACATGTGGACATGGATTTTGAAAATTCTAGAGAGAATTTTAAAAGCTTCAACAGAATTTCAACAATTTTGAGAGGGATTTGAAAAGTTTCAATGGGAATGGGAAGAATTGGGACAAAAATTGGAAAATTTTTCAGGGACTTTGAAAAAATTTCAACTGGAATTTTAGCCATTTTTTTATGTGAAATTGTAAACATGTGGACATGGATTTTGAAAATTCTAGAGAGAATTTTAAAAGCTTCAAGAGAATTTCAACAATTTTGAGAGGGATTTGAAAAGTTTCAATGGGAATGGGAAGAATTGGAACAAAAATTGGAAAATTTTTAAGGAACTTTGAAAAAATTTCAACTGGAATTTTAGCCATTTTTTGACGTGAAATTGTAAACATGTGGACATGGATTTTGAAAATTCTAGAGAGAATTTTAAAAGCTTCAAGAGAATTTCAACAATTTTGAGAGGGATTTGAAAAGTTTCAATGGGAATGGGAAGAATTGGGACAAAAATTGGAAAATTTTTAAGGGACTTTGAAAAAATTTCAACTGGAATTTTAGCATTTTTTTTACGTGAAATTGTAAACATGTGGACATGGATTTTGAAAATTCTAGAGAGAATTTTAAAAGCTTCAACAGAATTTCAACACTTTTGAGAGGGATTTGAAAAGTTTCAATGGGAATGGGAAGAATTGGAACAAAAATTGGAAAATTTTTAAGGAACTTTGAAAAAATTTCAACTGGAATTTTAGCAATTTTTTGACGTGAAATTGTAAACATGTGGACATGGATTTTGAAAATTCTAGAGAGAATTTTAAAAGCTTCAAGAGAATTTCAACAATTTTGAGAGGGATTTGAAAAGTTTCAATGGGAATGGGAAGAATTGGAACAAAAATTGGAAAATTTTTAAGGGACTTTGAAAAAATTTCAACTGGAATTTTAGCAATTTTGTTACGTGAAATTGTAAACATGTGGACATGGATTTTGAAAATTCTAGAGAGAATTTTAAAAGCTTCAACAGAATTTCAACAATTTTGAGAGGGATTTGAAAAGTTTCAATGGGAATGGGAAGAATTGGGACAAAAATTGGAAAATTTTGAAGGGACTTTGAAAAAATTTCAACTGGAATTTTAGCATTTTTTTTACGTGAAATTGTAAACATGTGGACATGGATTTTGAAAATTCTAGAGAGAATTTTAAAAGCTTCAACAGAATTTCAACAATTTTGAGAGGGATTTGAAAAGTTTCAATGGGAATGGGAAGAATTGGGACAAAAATTGGAAAATTTTTCAGGGACTTTGAAAAAATTTCAACTGGAATTTTAGCATTTTTTTTACGTGAAATTGTAAACATGTGGACATGGATTTTGAAAATTCTAGAGAGAATTTTAAAAGCTTCAACAGAATTTCAACAATTTTGAGAGGGATTTGAAAAGTTTCAATGGGAATGGGAAGAATTGGGACAAAAATTGGAAAATTTTTAAGGGACTTTGAAAAAATTTCAACTGGAATTTTAGCAATTTTTTGACGTGAAATTGTAAACATGTGGACATGGATTTTGAAAATTCTAGAGAGAATTTTAAAAGCTTCAAGAGAATTTCAACAATTTTGAGAGGGATTTGAAAAGTTTCAATGGGAATGGGAAGAATTGGGACAAAAATTGGAAAATTTTTAATGGACTTTGAAAAAATTTCAACTGGAATTTTAGCATTTTTTTTACGTGAAATTGTAAACATGTGGACATGGATTTTGAAAATTCTAGAGAGAATTTTAAAAGCTTCAACAGAATTTCAATACTTTTGAGAGGGATTTGAAAAGTTTCAATGGGAATGGGAAGAATTGGGACAAAAATTGGAAAATTTTTAAGGGACTTTGAAAAAATTTCAACTGGAATTTTAGCAATTTTTTGACGTGAAATTGTAAACATGTGGACATGGATTTTGAAAATTCTAGAGAGAATTTTAAAAGCTTCAACAGAATTTCAACAATTTTGAGAGGGATTTGAAAAGTTTCAATGGGAATGGGAAGAATTGGAACAAAAATTGGAAAATTTTTAAGGGATTTTGAAAAAATTTCAACTGGAATTTTAGCAATTTTTTTACGTGAAATTGTAAACATGTGGCCATAGATTTTGAAAATTCTAGAGAGAATTTTAAAAGCTTCAACAGAATTTCAACAATTTTGAGAGGGATTTGAAAAGTTTCAATGGGAATGGGAAGAATTGGGACAAAAATTGGAAAATTTTTAAGGGACTTTGAAAAAATTTCAACTGGAATTTTAGCCATTTTTTTATGTGAAATTGTAAACATGTGGACATGGATTTTGAAAATTCTAGAGAGAATTTTAAAAGCTTCAAGAGAATTTCAACAATTTTGAGAGGGATTTGAAAAGTTTCAATGGGAATGGGAAGAATTGGGACAAAAATTGGAAAATTTTTAAGGGACTTTGCAAAAATTTCAACTGGAATTTTAGCCATTTTTTGACGTGAAATTGTAAACATGTGGACATGGATTTTGAAAATTCTAGAGAGAATTTTAAAAGCTTCAACAGAATTTCAACAATTTTGAGAGGGATTTGAAAAGTTTCAATGGGAATGGGAAGAATTGGAACAAAAATTGGAAAATTTTTCAGGAACTTTGAAAAAATTTCAACTGGAATTTTAGCCATTTTTTGACGTGAAATTGTAAACATGTGGACATGGATTTTGAAAATTCTAGAGAGAATTTTAAAAGCTTCAAGAGAATTTCAACAATTTTGAGAGGGATTTGAAAAATTTCAATGGGAATGGGAAGAATTGGGACATAAATTGGAAAATTTTTAAGGGACTTTGAAAAAATTTCACCTGGAATTTTAGCAATTTTTTGATGTGAAATTGTAAACGTGGACATGGATTTTGAAAATTCTAGAGAGAATTTTAAAAGCTTTAACAGAATTTCTACAATTTTGAGAGGGATTTGAAAAGTTTCAATGGGAATGGGAAGAATTGGGACAAAAATTGGAAAATTTTTAAGGGACTTTGAAAAAATTTCAACTGGAATTTTAGCATTTTTTTTACGTGAAATTGTAAACATGTGGACATGGATTTTGAAAATTCTAGAGAGAATTTTAAAAGCTTCAAGAGAATTTCAACAATTTTGAGAGGGATTTGAAAAGTTTCAATGGGAATGGGAAGAATTGGGACAAAAATTGGAAAATTTTTAAGGGACTTTGAAAAAATTTCAACTGGAATTTTAGCAATTTTTTTATGTGAAATTGTAAACATGTGGACATGGATTTTGAAAATTCTAGAGAGAATTTTAAAAGCTTCAAGAGAATTTCAACAATTTTGAGAGGGATTTGAAAAGTTTCAATGGGAATGGGAAGAATTGGAACAAAAATTGGAAAATTTTTAAGGAACTTTGAAAAAATTTCAACTGGAATTTTAGCCATTTTTTGACGTGAAATTGTAAACATGTGGACATGGATTTTGAAAATTCTAGAGAGAATTTTAAAAGCTTCAAGAGAATTTCAACAATTTTGAGAGGGATTTGAAAAGTTTCAATGGGAATGGGAAGAATTGGGACAAAAATTGGAAAATTTTTAAGGGACTTTGAAAAAATTTCAACTGGAATTTTAGCATTTTTTTGACGTGAAATTGTAAACATGTGGACATGGATTTTGAAAATTCTAGAGAGAATTTTAAAAGCTTCAACAGAATTTCAACAATTTTGAGAGGGATTTGAAAAGTTTCAATGGGAATGGGAAGAATTGGGACAAAAATTGGAAAATTTTGAAGGGACTTTGAAAAAATTTCAACTGGAATTTTAGCCATTTTTTGACGTGAAATTGTAAACATGTGGACATGGATTTTGAAAATTCTAGAGAGAATTTTAAAAGCTTCAAGAGAATTTCAACAATTTTGAGAGGGATTTGAAAAGTTTCAATGGGAATGGGAAGAATTGGAACAAAAATTGGAAAATTTTTAAGGGACTTTGAAAAAATTTCAACTGGAATTTTAGCAATTTTTTTATGTGAAATTGTAAACATGTGGACATGGATTTTGAAAATTCTAGAGAGAATTTTAAAAGCTTCAACAGAATTTCAACAATTTTGAGAGGGATTTGAAAAGTTTCAATGGGAATGGGAAGAATTGGGACAAAAATTGGAAAATTTTTAAGGGACTTTGAAAAAATTTCAACTGGAATTTTAGCATTTTTTTTACGTGAAATTGTAAACATGTGGACATGGATTTTGAAAATTCTAGAGAGAATTTTAAAAGCTTCAACAGAATTTCAACAATTTTGAGAGGGATTTGAAAAGTTTCAATGGGAATGGGAAGAATTGGGACAAAAATTGGAAAATTTTTAAGGGACTTTGAAAAAATTTCAACTGGAATTTTAGCATTTTTTTTACGTGAAATTGTAAACATGTGGACATGGATTTTGAAAATTCTAGAGAGAATTTTAAAAGCTTCAACAGAATTTCAACAATTTTGAGAGGGATTTGAAAAGTTTCAATGGGAATGGGAAGAATTGGGACAAAAATTGGAAAATTTTTAAGGGACTTTGAAAAAATTTCAACTGGAATTTTAGCAATTTTTTGATGTGAAATTGTAAACATGTGGACATGGATTTTGAAAATTCTAGAGAGAATTTTAAAAGCTTCAAGAGAATTTCAACAATTTTGAGAGGGATTTGAAAAGTTTCAATGGGAATGGGAAGAATTGGGACAAAAATTGGAAAATTTTTAAGGGACTTTGAAAAAATTTCAACTGGAATTTTAGCATTTTTTTTACGTGAAATTGTAAACATGTGGACATGGATTTTGAAAATTCTAGAGAGAATTTTAAAAGCTTCAACAGAATTTCAACAATTTTGAGAGGGATTTGAAAAGTTTCAATGGGAATGGGAAGAATTGGGACAAAAATTGGAAAATTTTTAAGGGACTTTGAAAAAATTTCAACTGGAATTTTAGCCATTTTTTGACGTGAAATTGTAAACATGTGGACATGGATTTTGAAAATTCTAGAGAGAATTTTAAAAGCTTCAACAGAATTTCAACAATTTTGAGAGGGATTTGAAAAATTTCAATGGGAATGGGAAGAATTGGAACAAAAATTGGAAAATTTTTAAGGGACTTTGAAAAAATTTCAACTGGAATTTTAGCAATTTTTTTACGTGAAATTGTAAACATGTGGCCATAGATTTTGAAAATTCTAGAGAGAATTTTAAAAGCTTCAACAGAATTTCAACAATTTTGAGAGGGATTTGAAAAGTTTCAATGGGAATGGGAAGAATTGGGACAAAAATTGGAAAATTTTTAAGGGACTTTGAAAAAATTTCAACTGGAATTTTAGCAATTTTTTTATGTGAAATTGTAAACATGTGGACATGGATTTTGAAAATTCTAGAGAGAATTTTAAAAGCTTCAAGAGAATTTCAACAATTTTGAGAGGGATTTGAAAAGTTTCAATGGGAATGGGAAGAATTGGGACAAAAATTGGAAAATTTTTAAGGGACTTTGAAAAAATTTCAACTGGAATTTTAGCCATTTTTTGACGTGAAATTGTAAACATGTGGACATGGATTTTGAAAATTCTAGAGAGAATTTTAAAAGCTTCAACAGAATTTCAACAATTTTGAGAGGGATTTGAAAAGTTTCAATGGGAATGGGAAGAATTGGAACAAAAATTGGAAAATTTTTCAGGAACTTTGAAAAAATTTCAACTGGAATTTTAGCCATTTTTTGACGTGAAATTGTAAACATGTGGACATGGATTTTGAAAATTCTAGAGAGAATTTTAAAAGCTTCAAGAGAATTTCAACAATTTTGAGAGGGATTTGAAAAATTTCAATGGGAATGGGAAGAATTGGGACATAAATTGGAAAATTTTTAAGGGACTTTGAAAAAATTTCACCTGGAATTTTAGCAATTTTTTGATGTGAAATTGTAAACGTGGACATGGATTTTGAAAATTCTAGAGAGAATTTTAAAAGCTTTAACAGAATTTCTACAATTTTGAGAGGGATTTGAAAAGTTTCAATGGGAATGGGAAGAATTGGGACAAAAATTGGAAAATTTTTAAGGGACTTTGAAAAAATTTCAACTGGAATTTTAGCATTTTTTTTACGTGAAATTGTAAACATGTGGACATGGATTTTGAAAATTCTAGAGAGAATTTTAAAAGCTTCAACAGAATTTCAACAATTTTGAGAGGGATTTGAAAAGTTTCAATGGGAATGGGAAGAATTGGGACAAAAATTGGAAAATTTTTCAGGGACTTTGAAAAAATTTCAACTGGAATTTTAGCCATTTTTTTATGTGAAATTGTAAACATGTGGACATGGATTTTGAAAATTCTAGAGAGAATTTTAAAAGCTTCAAGAGAATTTCAACAATTTTGAGAGGGATTTGAAAAGTTTCAATGGGAATGGGAAGAATTGGAACAAAAATTGGAAAATTTTTAAGGAACTTTGAAAAAATTTCAACTGGAATTTTAGCCATTTTTTGACGTGAAATTGTAAACATGTGGACATGGATTTTGAAAATTCTAGAGAGAATTTTAAAAGCTTCAAGAGAATTTCAACAATTTTGAGAGGGATTTGAAAAGTTTCAATGGGAATGGGAAGAATTGGGACAAAAATTGGAAAATTTTTAAGGGACTTTGAAAAAATTTCAACTGGAATTTTAGCATTTTTTTTACGTGAAATTGTAAACATGTGGACATGGATTTTGAAAATTCTGGAGAGAATTTTAAAAGCTTCAACAGAATTTCAACACTTTTGAGAGGGATTTGAAAAGTTTCAATGGGAATGGGAAGAATTGGAACAAAAATTGGAAAATTTTTAAGGAACTTTGAAAGAATTTCAACTGGAATTTTAGCAATTTTTTTATGTGAAATTGTAAACATGTGGACATGGATTTTGAAAATTCTAGAGAGAATTTTAAAAGCTTCAACAGAATTTCAACAATTTTGAGAGGGATTTGAAAAGTTTCAATGGGAATGGGAAGAATTGGGACAAAAATTGGAAAATTTTTAAGGGACTTTGAAAAAATTTCAACTGGCATTTTAGCCATTTTTTGACGTGAAATTGTAAACATGTGGACATGGATTTTGAAAATTCTAGAGAGAATTTTAAAAGCTTCAAGAGAATTTCAACAATTTTGAGAGGGATTTGAAAAGTTTCAATGGGAATGGGAAGAATTGGGACAAAAATTGGAAAATTTTTCAGGGACTTTGAAAAAATTTCAACTGGAATTTTAGCCATTTTTTGACGTGAAATTGTAAACATGTGGACATGGATTTTGAAAATTCTAGAGAGAATTTTAAAAGCTTCAAGAGAATTTCAACAATTTTGAGAGGGATTTGAAAAGTTTCAATGGGAATGGGAAGAATTGGGACAAAAATTGGAAAATTTTTAAGGGACTTTGAAAAAATTTCAACTGGAATTTTAGCCATTTTTTGACGTGAAATTGTAAACATGTGGACATGGATTTTGAAAATTCTAGAGAGAATTTTAAAAGCTTCAACAGAATTTCAACAATTTTGAGAGGGATTTGAAAAGTTTCAATGGGAATGGGAAGAATTGGAACAAAAATTGTAAAATTTTTAAGGAACTTTGAAAAAATTTCAACTGGAATTTTAGCCATTTTTTGACGTGAAATTGTAAACATGTGGACATGGATTTTGAAAATTCTAGAGAGAATTTTAAAAGCTTCAAGAGAATTTCAACAATTTTGAGAGGGATTTGAAAAGTTTCAATGGGAATGGGAAGAATTGGGACAAAAATTGGAAAATTTTTAAGGGACTTTGAAAAAATTTCAACTGGAATTTTAGCCATTTTTTGACGTGAAATTGTAAACATGTGGACATGGATTATGAAAATTCTAGAGAGAATTTTAAAAGCTTCAACAGAATTTCAACAATTTTGAGAGGGATTTGAAAAGTTTCAATGGGAATGGGAAGAATTGGGACAAAAATTGGAAAATTTTTAAGGGACTTTGAAAAAATTTCAACTGGAATTTTAGCCATTTTGTTACGTGAAATTGTAAACATGTGGACATGGATTTTGAAAATTCTAGAGAGAATTTTAAAAGCTTCAACAGAATTTCAACACTTTTGAGAGGGATTTGAAAAGTTTCAATGGGAATGGGAAGAATTGGGACATAAATTGGAAAATTTTTAAGGGACTTTGAAAAAATTTCAACTGGAATTTTAGCCATTTTTTTATGTGAAATTGTAAACATGTGGCCATGGATTTTGAAAATTCTAGAGAGAATTTTAAAAGCTTCAACAGAATTTCAACAATTTTGAGAGGGATTTGAAAAGTTTCAATGAGAATGGGAAGAATTGGGACAAAAATTGGAAAATTTTTAAGGGACTTTGAAAAAATTTCAACTGGAATTTTAGCCATTTTGTTACGTGAAATTGTAAACATGTGGACATGGATTTTGAAAATTCTAGAGAGAATTTTAAAAGCTTCAAGAGAATTTCAACAATTTTGAGAGGGATTTGAAAAGTTTCAATGGGAATGGGAAGAATTGGGACAAAAATTGGAAAATTTTTAAGGGACTTTGAAAAAATTTCAACTGGAATTTTAGCCATTTTTTTATGTGAAATTGTAAACATGTGGACATGGATTTTGAAAATTCTAGAGAGAATTTTAAAAGCTTCAACAGAATTTCAACAATTTTGAGAGGGATTTGAAAAGTTTCAATGGGAATGGGAAGAATTGGGACAAAAATTGGAAAATTTTTAAGGGACTTTGAAAAAATTTCAACTGGAATTTTAGCCATTTTGTTACGTGAAATTGTAAACATGTGGACATGGATTTTGAAAATTCTAGAGAGAATTTTAAAAGCTTCAAGAGAATTTCAACAATTTTGAGAAGGATTTGAAAAGTTTCAATGGGAATGGGAAGAATTGGAACAAAAATTGGAAAATTTTTAAGGGACTTTGAAAAAATTTCAACTGGAATTTTAGCCATTTTTTTATGTGAAATTGTAAACAGGTGGCCATGGATTTTGAAAATTCTAGAGAGAATTTTAAAAGCTTCAACAGAATTTCAACAATTTTGAGAGGGATTTGAAAAGTTTCAATGGGAATGGGAAGAATTGGGACAAAAATTGGAAAATTTTTAAGGGACTTTGAAAAAATTTCAACTGGAATTTTAGCAATTTTTTTATGTGAAATTGTAAACATGTGGACATGGATTTTGAAAATTCTAGAGAGAATTTTAAAAGCTTCAAGAGAATTTCAACAATTTTGAGAGGGATTTGAAAAGTTTCAATGGGAATGGGAAGAATTGGGACAAAAATTGGAAAATTTTTAAGGGACTTTGAAAAAATTTCAACTGGAATTTTAGCAATTTTTTGACGTGAAATTGTAAACATGTGGACATGGATTTTGAAAATTCTAGAGAGAATTTTAAAAGCTTCAACAGAATTTCAACAATTATGAGAGGGATTTGAAAAGTTTCAATGGGAATGGGAAGAATTGGGACAAAAATTGGAAAATTTTTAAGGGACTTTGAAAAAATTTCAACTGGAATTTTAGCCATTTTGTTACGTGAAATTGTAAACATGTGGACATGGATTTTGAAAATTCTAGAGAGAATTTTAAAAGCTTCAACAGAATTTCAACAATTTTGAGAAGGATTTGAAAAGTTTCAATGGGAATGGGAAGAATTGGAACAAAAATTGGAAAATTTTTAAGGAACTTTGAAAAAATTTCAACTGGAATTTTAGCCATTTTTTTATGTGAAATTGTAAACAGGTGGCCATGGATTTTGAAAATTCTAGAGAGAATTTTAAAAGCTTCAAGAGAATTTCAACAATTTTGAGAGGGATTTGAAAAGTTTCAATGGGAATGGGAAGAATTGGGACAAAAATTGGAAAATTTTTAAGGGACTTTGAAAAAATTTCAACTGGAATTTTAGCAATTTTTTTATGTGAAATTGTAAACATGTGGACATGGATTTTGAAAATTCTAGAGAGAATTTTAAAAGCTTCAAGAGAATTTCAACAATTTTGAGAGGGATTTGAAAAGTTTCAATGGGAATGGGAAGAATTGGGACAAAAATTGGAAAATTTTTAAGGGACTTTGAAAAAATTTCAACTGGAATTTTAGCCATTTTTTGACGTGAAATTGTAAACATGTGGACATGGATTTAGAAAATTCTAGAGAGAATTTTAAAAGCTTCAACAGAATTTCAACAATTTTGAGAGGGATTTGAAAAGTTTCAATGGGAATGGGAATGGGAAGAATTGGGACAAAAATTGGAAAATTTTTCAGGGACTTTGAAAAAATTTCAACTGGAATTTTAGCATTTTTTTTACGTGAAATTGTAAACATGTGGACATGGATTTTGAAAATTCTAGAGAGAATTTTAAAAGCTTCAACAGAATTTCAACAATTTTGAGAGGGATTTGAAAAGTTTCAATGGGAATGGGAAGAATTGGGACAAAAATTGGAAAATTTTTAAGGGACTTTGAAAAAATTTCAACTGGAATTTTAGCAATTTTTTTATGTGAAATTGTAAACATGTGGACATGGATTTCGAAAATTCTAGAGAGAATTTTAAAAGCTTCAACAGAATTTCAACAATTTTGAGAGGGATTTGAAAAGTTTCAATGGGAATGGGAAGAATTGGGACAAAAATTGGAAAATTTTTAAGGGACTTTGAAAAAATTTCAACTGGAATTTTAGCATTTTTTTTACGTGAAATTGTAAACATGTGGACATGGATTTTGAAAATTCTAGAGAGAATTTTAAAAGCTTCAACAGAATTTCAACAATTTTGAGAGGGATTTGAAAAATTTCAATGGGAATGGGAAGAATTGGGACATAAATTGGAAAATTTTTAAGGGACTTTGAAAAAATTTCACCTGGAATTTTAGCAATTTTTTGATGTGAAATTGTAAACGTGGACATGGATTTTGAAAATTCTAGAGAGAATTTTAAAAGCTTTAACAGAATTTCTACAATTTTGAGAGGGATTTGAAAAGTTTAAATGGGAATGGGAAGAATTGGGACAAAAATTGGAAAATTTTTCAGGGACTTTGAAAAAATTTCAACTGGAATTTTAGCAATTTTTTTATGTGAAATTGTAAACATGTGGACATGGATTTTGAAAATTCTAGAGAGAATTTTAAAAGCTTCAAGAGAATTTCAACAATTTTGAGAGGGATTTGAAAAGTTTCAATGGGAATGGGAAGAATTGGAACAAAAATTGGAAAATTTTTCAGGGACTTTGAAAAAATTTCAACTGGAATTTTAGCCATTTTTTGACGTGAAATTGTAAACATGTGGACATGGATTTTGAAAATTCTAGAGAGAATTTTAAAAGCTTCAACAGAATTTCAACAATTTTGAGAGGGATTTGAAAAGTTTCAATGGGAATGGGAAGAATTGGGACAAAAATTGGAAAATTTTTAAGGGACTTTGAAAAAATTTCAACTGGAATTTTAGCATTTTTTTAACGTGAAATTGTAAACATGTGGACATGGATTTTGAAAATTCTAGAGAGAATTTTAAAAGCTTCAACAGAATTTCAACACTTTTGAGAGGGATTTGAAAAGTTTCAATGGGAATGGGAAGAATTGGAACAAAAATTGGAAAATTTTTAAGGAACTTTGAAAGAATTTCAACTGGAATTTTAGCAATTTTTTTATGTGAAATTGTAAACATGTGGACATGGATTTTGAAAATTCTAGAGAGAATTTTAAAAGCTTCAAGAGAATTTCAACAATTTTGAGAGGGATTTGAAAAGTTTCAATGGGAATGGGAAGAATTGGGACAAAAATTGGAAAATTTTTAAGGGACTTTGAAAAAATTTCAACTGGAATTTTAGCCATTTTTTGACGTGAAATTGTAAACATGTGGACATGGATTTTGAAAATTCTAGAGAGAATTTTAAAAGCTTCAACAGAATTTCAACAATTTTGAGAGGGATTTGAAAAGTTTCAATGGGAATGGGAAGAATTGGGACAAAAATTGGAAAATTTTGAAGGGACTTTGAAAAAATTTCAACTGGAATTTTAGCAATTTTTTGACGTGAAATTGTAAACATGTGGACATGGATTTTGAAAATTCTAGAGAGAATTTTAAAAGCTTCAAGAGAATTTCAACAATTTTGAGAGGGATTTGAAAAGTTTCAATGGGAATGGGAAGAATTGGGACAAAAATTGGAAAATTTTTAAGGGACTTTGAAAAATTTCAACTGGAATTTTAGCAATTTTTTTATGTGAAATTGTAAACATGTGGACATGGATTTTGAAAATTCTAGAGAGAATTTTAAAAGCTTCAAGAGAATTTCAACAATTTTGAGAGGGATTTGAAAAGTTTCAATGGGAATGGGAAGAATTGGGACAAAAATTGGAAAATTTTTAAGGGACTTTGAAAAAATTTCAACTGGAATTTTAGCCATTTTTTGACGTGAAATTGTAAACATGTGGACATGGATTTAGAAAATTCTAGAGAGAATTTTAAAAGCTTCAACAGAATTTCAACAATTTTGAGAGGGATTTGAAAAGTTTCAATGGGAATGGGAATGGGAAGAATTGGGACAAAAATTGGAAAATTTTTCAGGGACTTTGAAAAAATTTCAACTGGAATTTTAGCATTTTTTTTACGTGAAATTGTAAACATGTGGACATGGATTTTGAAAATTCTAGAGAGAATTTTAAAAGCTTCAACAGAATTTCAACAATTTTGAGAGGGATTTGAAAAGTTTCAATGGGAATGGGAAGAATTGGGACAAAAATTGGAAAATTTTTAAGGGACTTTGAAAAAATTTCAACTGGAATTTTAGCAATTTTTTTATGTGAAATTGTAAACATGTGGACATGGATTTCGAAAATTCTAGAGAGAATTTTAAAAGCTTCAACAGAATTTCAACAATTTTGAGAGGGATTTGAAAAGTTTCAATGGGAATGGGAAGAATTGGGACAAAAATTGGAAAATTTTTAAGGGACTTTGAAAAAATTTCAACTGGAATTTTAGCATTTTTTTTACGTGAAATTGTAAACATGTGGACATGGATTTTGAAAATTCTAGAGAGAATTTTAAAAGCTTCAACAGAATTTCAACAATTTTGAGAGGGATTTGAAAAATTTCAATGGGAATGGGAAGAATTGGGACATAAATTGGAAAATTTTTAAGGGACTTTGAAAAAATTTCACCTGGAATTTTAGCAATTTTTTGATGTGAAATTGTAAACGTGGACATGGATTTTGAAAATTCTAGAGAGAATTTTAAAAGCTTTAACAGAATTTCTACAATTTTGAGAGGGATTTGAAAAGTTTCAATGGGAATGGGAAGAATTGGGACAAAAATTGGAAAATTTTTAAGGGACTTTGAAAAAATTTCAACTGGAATTTTAGCATTTTATTTACGTGAAATTGTAAACATGTGGACATGGATTTTGAAAATTCTAGAGAGAATTTTAAAAGCTTCAACAGAATTTCAACAATTTTGAGAGGGATTTGAAAAGTTTAAATGGGAATGGGAAGAATTGGGACAAAAATTGGAAAATTTTTCAGGGACTTTGAAAAAATTTCAACTGGAATTTTAGCAATTTTTTTATGTGAAATTGTAAACATGTGGACATGGATTTTGAAAATTCTAGAGAGAATTTTAAAAGCTTCAAGAGAATTTCAACAATTTTGAGAGGGATTTGAAAAGTTTCAATGGGAATGGGAAGAATTGGAACAAAAATTGGAAAATTTTTAAGGGACTTTGAAAAAATTTCAACTGGAATTTTAGCCATTTTTTGACGTGAAATTGTAAACATGTGGACATGGATTTTGAAAATTCTAGAGAGAATTTTAAAAGCTTCAACAGAATTTCAACAATTTTGAGAGGGATTTGAAAAGTTTCAATGGGAATGGGAAGAATTGGGACAAAAATTGGAAAATTTTTAAGGGACTTTGAAAAAATTTCAACTGGAATTTTAGCATTTTTTTTACGTGAAATTGTAAACATGTGGACATGGATTTTGAAAATTCTAGAGAGAATTTTAAAAGCTTCAACAGAATTTCAACACTTTTGAGAGGGATTTGAAAAGTTTCAATGGGAATGGGAAGAATTGGAACAAAAATTGGAAAATTTTTAAGGAACTTTGAAAGAATTTCAACTGGAATTTTAGCAATTTTTTTATGTGAAATTGTAAACATGTGGACATGGATTTTGAAAATTCTAGAGAGAATTTTAAAAGCTTCAAGAGAATTTCAACAATTTTGAGAGGGATTTGAAAAGTTTCAATGGGAATGGGAAGAATTGGGACAAAAATTGGAAAATTTTTAAGGGACTTTGAAAAAATTTCAACTGGAATTTTAGCCATTTTTTGACGTGAAATTGTAAACATGTGGACATGGATTTTGAAAATTCTAGAGAGAATTTTAAAAGCTTCAACAGAATTTCAACAATTTTGAGAGGGATTTGAAAAGTTTCAATGGGAATGGGAAGAATTGGGACAAAAATTGGAAAATTTTTCAGGGACTTTGAAAAAATTTCAACTGGAATTTTAGCAATTTTTTGACGTGAAATTGTAAACATGTGGACATGGATTTTGAAAATTCTAGAGAGAATTTTAAAAGCTTCAAGAGAATTTCAACAATTTTGAGAGGGATTTGAAAAGTTTCAATGGGAATGGGAAGAATTGGGACAAAAATTGGAAAATTTTTAAGGGACTTTGAAAAAATTTCAACTGGAATTTTAGCAATTTTTTTATGTGAAATTGTAAACATGTGGACATGGATTTTGAAAATTCTAGAGAGAATTTTAAAAGCTTCAAGAGAATTTCAACAATTTTGAGAGGGATTTGAAAAGTTTCAATGGGAATGGGAAGAATTGGGACAAAAATTGGAAAATTTTTAAGGGACTTTGAAAAAATTTCAACTGGAATTTTAGCCATTTTTTTATGTGAAATTGTAAGCATGTGGACATGGATTTTGAAAATTCTAGAGAGAATTTTAAAAGCTTCAACAGAATTTCAACAATTTTGAGAGGGATTTGAAAAGTTTCAATGGGAATGGGAAGAATTGGAACAAAAATTGGAAAATTTTTCAGGAACTTTGAAAAAATTTCAACTGGAATTTTAGCCATTTTTTGACGTGAAATTGTAAACATGTGGACATGGATTTTGAAAATTCTAGAGAGAATTTTAAAAGCTTCAAGAGAATTTCAACAATTTTGAGAGGGATTTGAAAAGTTTCAATGGGAATGGGAAGAATTGGGACAAAAATAGGAAAATTTTTTAAGGGACTTTGAGAAAATTTCAACTGGAATATTAGCCATTTTTTGACGTGAAATTGTAAACATGTGACATGGATTATGAAAATTCTAGAGAGAATTTTAAAAAGCTTCAACAGAATTTCAACAATTTTGAGAGGGATTTGAAAAAGTTTCAATGGGAATGGGAAGAATTGGGACAAAAATTGGAAAATTTTTAAGGGACTTTGAAAAAATTTCAACTGGAATTTTAGCCATTTTGTTACGTGAAATTGTAAACATGTGGCCATGGATTTTGAAAATTCTAGAGAGAATTTTAAAAGCTTCAACAGAATTTCAACACTTTTGAGAGGGATTTGAAAAGTTTCAATGGGAATGGGAAGAATTGGGACAAAAATTGGAAAATTTTTAAGGGACTTTGAAAAAATTTCAACTGGAATTTTAGCCATTTTTTTATGTGAAATTGTAAAACATGTGGCCATGGATTTTGAAAAATTCTAGAGAGAATTTTAAAAGCTTCAACAGAATTTCAACAATTTTGAGAGGGATTTGAAAAGTTTCAATGGGAATGGGAAGAATTGGGACAAAAATTGGAAAATTTTTAAGGAACTTTGAAAAATTTCAACTGGAATTTTAGCAATTTTTTATGTGAAATTGTAAACATGTGGACATGGATTTTGAAAATTCTAGAGAGAATTTTAAAAGCTTCAAGAGAATTTCAACAATTTTGAGAGGGATTTGAAAAGTTTCAATGGGAATGGGAAGAATTGGAACAAAAATTGGAAAATTTTTAAGGGACTTTGAAAAAATTTCAACTGGAATTTTAGCCATTTTTTTATGTGAAATTGTAAACAGGTGGCCATGGATTTTGAAAATTCTAGAGAGAATTTTAAAAGCTTCAAGAGAATTTCAACAATTTTGAGAGGGATTTGAAAAGTTTCAATGGGAATGGGAAGAATTGGGACAAAAATTGGAAAATTTTTAAGGGACTTTGAAAAAATTTCAACTGGAATTTTAGCCATTTTTTGACATGAAATTGTAAACATGTGGACATGGATTTTGAAAATTCTAGAGAGAATTTTAAAAGCTTCAACAGAATTTCAACAATTTTGAGAGGGGATTTGAAAAGTTTCAATGGGAATGGAAGAATTGGGACAAAAATTGGAAAATTTTTAAGGGACTTTGAAAAAATTTCAACTGGAATTTTAGCATTTTTTTTACGTGAAATTGTAAACATGTGGACATGGATTTTGAAAATTCTAGAGAGAATTTTAAAAGCTTCAACAGAATTTCAACACTTTTGAGAGGGATTTGAAAAGTTTCAATGGGAATGGGAAGAATTGGAACAAAAATTGGAAAATTTTTAAGGAACTTTGAAAGAATTTCAACTGGAATTTTAGCAATTTTTTTATGTGAAATTGTAAACATGTGGACATGGATTTTGAAAATTCTAGAGAGAATTTTAAAAAGCTTCAAGAGAATTTCAACAATTTTGAGAGGGATTTGAAAAGTTTCAATGGGAATGGGAAGAATTGGGACAAAAATTGGAAAATTTTTAAGGGACTTTGAAAAAAATTTCAACTGGAATTTTAGCCATTTTTTGACGTGAAATTGTAAACATGTGGACATGGATTTTGAAAATTCTAGAGAGAATTTTAAAAGCTTCAACAGAATTTCAACAATTTTGAGAGGGATTTGAAAAGTTTCAATGGGAATGGGAAGAATTGGGACAAAAATTGGAAAATTTTTCAGGGACTTTGAAAAAATTTCAACTGGAATTTTAGCAATTTTTTTATGTGAAATTGTAAACATGTGGACATGGATTTTGAAAATTCTAGAGAGAATTTTAAAAGCTTCAAGAGAATTTCAACAATTTTGAGAGGGATTTGAAAAGTTTCAATGGGAATGGGAAGAATTGGGACAAAAATTGGAAAATTTTTCAGGGACTTTGAAAAAATTTCAACTGGAATTTTAGCCATTTTTTGACGTGAAATTGTAAACATGTGGACATGGATTTTGAAAATTCTAGAGAGAATTTTAAAAAGCTTCAAGAGAATTTCAACAATTTTGAGAGGGATTTGAAAAGTTTCAATGGGAATGGGAAGAATTGGGACAAAAATTGGAAAATTTTTAAGGGACTTTGAAAAAAATTTCAACTGGAATTTTAGCCATTTTGTTACGTGAAATTGTAAACATGTGGCCATGGATTTTGAAAATTCTAGAGAGAATTTTTAAAAGCTTCAACAGAATTTCAACACTTTTGAGAGGGATTTGAAAAGTTTCAATGGGAATGGGAAGAATTGGGACAAAAATTGGAAAATTTTTTAAGGGACTTTGAAAAAATTTCAACTGGAATTTTAGCCATTTTTTTATGTGAAATTGTAAACATGTGGACATGGATTTTGAAAATTCTAGAGAGAATTTTTAAAAGCTTCAAGAGAATTTCAACAATTTTGAGAGGGATTTGAAAAGTTTCAATGGGAATGGGAAAGAATTGGGACAAAAATTGGAAAATTTTTAAGGGACTTTGAAAAAATTTCAACTGGAATTTTAGCCATTTTTTGACGTGAAATTGTAAACATGTGGACATGGATTATGAAAATTCTAGAGAGAATTTTAAAAGCTTCAACAGAATTTCAACAATTTTGAGAGGGATTTGAAAAGTTTCAATGGGAATGGGAA
>NW_028115289.1:0-62539 GCF_964273445.1 Streptopelia decaocto | reverse complement strand
GAAGAATTGGGACAAAAATTGGAAAATTTTTAAGGGACTTTGAAAAAATTTCAACTGGAATTTTAGCCATTTTTTGACGTGAAATTGTAAACATGTGGCCATGGATTTTGAAAATTCTAGAGAGAATTTTAAAAGCTTCAAGAGAATTTCAACAATTTGGAGAGGGATTTGAAAAGTTTCAATGGGAATGGGAAGAATTGGGACAAAAATTGGAAAATTTTTAAGGGACTTTGAAAAAATTTCAACTGGAATTTTAGCCATTTTTTTATGTGAAATTGTAAACATGTGGACATGGATTTTGAAAATTCTAGAGAGAATTTTAAAAGCTTCAAGAGAATTTCAACAATTTTGAGAGGGATTTGAAAAGTTTCAATGGGAATGGGAAGAATTGGGACAAAAATTGGAAATTTTTTAAGGGACTTTGAAAAAATTTCAACTGGAATTTTAGCCATTTTTTGACGTGAAATTGTAAACATGTGGCCATGCATTTTGAAAATTCTAGAGAGAATTTTAAAAGCTTTAACAGAATTTCTACAATTTTGAGAGGGATTTGAAAAGTTTCAATGAGAATGGGAAGAACTGGGACAAAAATTGGAAATTTTTCAGGGACTTTGAAAAAATTTCAACTGGAATTTTAGCCATTTTTTGACGTGAAATTGTAAACATGTGGACATGGATTTTGAAAATTCTAGAGAGAATTTTAAAAGCTTCAAGAGAATTTCAACAATTTTGAGAGGGATTTGAAAAGTTTCAATGGGAATGGGAAGAATTGGGACAAAAATTGGAAAATTTTTAAGGGACTTTGAAAAAATTTCAACTGGAATTTTAGCCATTTTTTGACGTGAAATTGTAAACATGTGGACATGGATTTTGAAAATTCTAGAGAGAATTTTAAAAGCTTCAAGAGAATTTCAACAATTTTGAGAGGGATTTGAAAAGTTTCCATGGGAATGGGAAGAATTGGAACAAAAATTGGAAAATTTTTAAGGGACTTTGAAAAAATTTCAACTGGAATTTTAGCCATTTTTTGACGTGAAATTGTAAACATGTGGCCATGGATTTTGAAAATTCTAGAGAGAATTTTAAAAGCTTCAACAGAATTTCAACAATTTTGAGAGGGATTTGAAAAGTTTCAATGGGAATGGGAAGAATTGGGACAAAAATTGGAAAATTTTGAAGGGACTTTGAAAAAATTTCAACTGGAATTTTAGCCATTTTTTGACGTGAAATTGTAAACATGTGGCCATGGATTTTGAAAATTCTAGAGAGAATTTTAAAAGCTTCAACAGAATTTCAACAATTTTGAGAGGGATTTGAAAAGTTTCAATGGGAATGGGAAGAATTGGGACAAAAATTGGAAAACTTTTAAGGGACTTTGAAAAAATTTCAACTGGAATTTTAGCCATTTTTTGACGTGAAATTGTAAACATGTGGACATGGATTTTGAAAATTCTAGAGAGAATTTTAAAAGCTTCAACAGAATTTCTACAATTTTGAGAGGGATTTGAAAAGTTTCAATGGGAATGGGAAGAATTGGGACAAAAATTGGAAAATTTTTAAGGGACTTGGAAAAAATTTCAACTGGAATTTTAGCCATTTTTTGACGTGAAATTGTAAACATGTGCCAATGGATTTTGAAAATTCTAGAGAGAATTTTAAAAGCTTCAAGAGAATTTCAACAATTTTGAGAGGGATTTGAAAAGTTTCAATGGGAATGGGAAGAATTGGGACAAAAATTGGAAAATTTTGAAGGGACTTTGAAAAAATTTCAACTGGAATTTTAGCAATTTTGTTACGTGAAATTGTAAACATGTGGACATGGATTTTGAAAATTCTAGAGAGAATTTTAAAAGCTTCAACAGAATTTCAACAATTTGGAGAGGGATTTGAAAAGTTTCAATGGGAATGGGAAGAATTGGGACAAAAATTGGAAAATTTTTAAGGGACTTTGAAAAAATTTCAACTGGAATTTTAGCCATTTTTTGACGTGAAATTGTAAACATGTGGACATGGATTTTGAAAATTCTAGAGAGAATTTTAAAAGCTTCAACAGAATTTCAACAATTTTGAGAGGGATTTGAAAAGTTTCAATGGGAATGGGAAGAATTGGGACAAAAATTGGAAAATTTTTTAAGGGACTTTGAAAAAATTTCAACTGGAATTTTAGCCATTTTTTGACGTGAAATTGTAAACATTTTGAAGTGGATTTTAAAAATTCTAGAGAGAATTTTAAAAGCTTCAAGAGAATTTCAACAATTTTGAGAGGGATTTGAAAAGTTTCAATGGGAATGGGAAGAATTGGGACAAAAATTGGAAAATTTTTAAGGACTTTGAAAAAATTTCAACTGGAATTTTAGCCATTTTTTTTATGTGAAATTGTAAACATGTGGACATGGATTTTGAAAATTCTAGAGAGAATTTTAAAAGCTTCAAGAGAATTTCAACAATTTTGAGAGGGATTTGAAAAGTTTCAATGGGAATGGGAAGAATTGGGACAAAAATTGGAAAATTTTTAAGGGACTTTGAAAAAATTTCAACTGGAATTTAGTCATTTTTTGACGTGAAATTGTAAACATGTGGCCATGGATTTTGAAAATTCTAGAGAGAATTTTAAAAGCTTCAACAGAATTTCAACAATTTTGATAGGAATTTGAAAAGTTTCAATGGGAATGGGAAGAATTGGGACAAAAATTGGAAAATTTTTAAGGGACTTTGAAAAAATTTCAACTGGAATTTTACCATTTTTTTTACGTGAAATTGTAAACATGTGGACATGGATTTTGAAAATTCTAGAGAGAATTTTAAAAGCTTCAAGAGAATTTCAACAATTTTGAGAGGGATTTGAAAAGTTTCAATGGGAATGGGAAGGATTGGGACAAAAATTGGAAAATTTTTAAGGGACTTTGAAAAAATTTCAACTGGAATTTTAGCCATTTTGTTACGTGAAATTGTAAACATGTGGACATGGATTTTGAAAATTCTAGAGAGAATTTTAAAAGCTTCAAGAGAATTTCAACAATTTTGAGAGGGATTTGAAAAGTTTCAATGGGAATGGGAAGAATTGGGACAAAAATTGGAAAATTTTTAAGGGACTTTGAAAAAATTTCAACTGGAATTTTAGCTTTTTTTTTTACGTGAAATTGTAAACATGTGGCCATGGATTTTGAAAATTCTAGAGAGAATTTTAAAAGCTTCAAGAGAATTTCAACAATTTTGAGAGGGATTTGAAAAGTTTCAATGGGAATGGGAAGAATTGGGACAAAAATTGGAAAATTTTTAAGGGACTTTGAAAAAATTTCAACTGGAATTTTAGCCATTTTTTGACGTGAAATTGTAAACATGTGGACATGGATTTTGAAAATTCTAGAGAGAATTTTAAAAGCTTCAAGAGAATTTCAACAATTTTGAGAGGGATTTGAAAAGTTTCAATGGGAATGGGAAGAATTGGGACAAAAATTGGAAAAATTTTAAGGGACTTTGAAAAATTTCAACTGGAATTTTAGCCATTTTTTGACGTGAAATTGTAAACATGTGGACATGGATTTTGAAAATTCTAGAGAGAATTTTAAAAGCTTCAAGAGAATTTCAACAATTTGGAGAGGGATTTGAAAAGTTTCAATGGGAATGGGAAGAATTGGGACAAAAATTGGAAAATTTTTAAGGGACTTTGAAAAAATTTCAACTGGAATTTTAGCCATTTTTTGACGTGAAATTGTAAACATGTGGACATGGATTTTGAAAATTCTAGAGAGAATTTTAAAAGCTTCAAGAGAATTTCAACAATTTGGAGAGGGATTTGAAAAGTTTCAATGGGAATGGGAAGAATTGGGACAAAAATTGGAAATTTTTTAAGGGACTTTGAAAAAATTTCAACTGGAATTTTAGCCATTTTTTGACGTGAAATTGTAAACATGTGGCCATGCATTTTGAAAATTCTAGAGAGAATTTTAAAAGCTTTAACAGAATTTCTACAATTTTGAGAGGGATTTGAAAAGTTTCAATGAGAATGGGAAGAACTGGGACAAAAATTGGAAATTTTTCAGGGACTTTGAAAAAATTTCAACTGGAATTTTAGCAATTTTTTGACGTGAAATTGTAAACATGTGGACATGGATTTTGAAAATTCTAGAGAGAATTTTAAAAGCTTCAACAGAATTTCAACAATTTTGAGAGGGATTTGAAAAGTTTCAATGGGAATGGGAAGAATTGGGACAAAAATTGGAAAATTTTTAAGGGACTTTGAAAAAATTTCAACTGGAATTTTAGCCATTTTTTGACGTGAAATTGTAAACATGTGGACATGGATTTTGAAAATTCTAGAGAGAATTTTAAAAGCTTCAAGAGAATTTCAACAATTTGGAGAGGGATTTGAAAAGTTTCCATGGGAATGGGAAGAATTGGGACAAAAATTGGAAAATTTTTAAGGGACTTTGAAAAAATTTCAACTGGAATTTTAGCCATTTTTTGACGTGAAATTGTAAACATGTGGCCATGGATTTTGAAAATTCTAGAGAGAATTTTAAAAGCTTCAACAGAATTTCAACAATTTTGAGAGGGATTTGAAAAGTTTCAATGGGAATGGGAAGAATTGGGACAAAAATTGGAAAATTTTGAAGGGACTTTGAAAAAATTTCAACTGGAATTTTAGCCATTTTTTGACGTGAAATTGTAAACATGTGGCCATGGATTTTGAAAATTCTAGAGAGAATTTTAAAAGCTTCAACAGAATTTCAACAATTTTGAGAGGGATTTGAAAAGTTTCAATGGGAATGGGAAGAATTGGGACAAAAATTGGAAAACTTTTAAGGGACTTTGAAAAAATTTCAACTGGAATTTTAGCCATTTTTTGACGTGAAATTGTAAACATGTGGACATGGATTTTGAAAATTCTAGAGAGAATTTTAAAAGCTTCAACAGAATTTCTACAATTTTGAGAGGGATTTGAAAAGTTTCAATGGGAATGGGAAGAATTGGGACAAAAATTGGAAAATTTTTAAGGGACTTGGAAAAAATTTCAACTGGAATTTTAGCCATTTTTTGACGTGAAATTGTAAACATGTGCCAATGGATTTTGAAAATTCTAGAGAGAATTTTAAAAGCTTCAAGAGAATTTCAACAATTTTGAGAGGGATTTGAAAAGTTTCAATGGGAATGGGAAGAATTGGGACAAAAATTGGAAAATTTTTAAGGGACTTTGAAAAAATTTCAACTGGAATTTTAGCAATTTTTTGACGTGAAACTGTAAACATGTGGCCATGCATTTGAAAATTCTAGAGAGAATTTTTAAAAGCTTCAACAGAATTTCAACAATTTTGAGATGGATTTGAAAAGTTTCAATGGGAATGGGAAGAATTGGGACAAAAATTGGAAAATTTTTAAGGGACTTTGAAAAAATTTCAACTGGAATTTTAGCCATTTTTTGACGTGAAATTGTAAACATGTGGCCATGGATTTTGAAAATTCTAGAGAGAATTTTAAAAGCTTCAACAGAATTTCAACAATTTTGAGAGGAATTTGAAAAGTTTCAATGGGAATGGGAAGAATTGGGACAAAAATTGGAAAATTTTTAAGGGACTTTGAAAAAATTTCAACTGGAATTTTAGCAATTTTTTGACGTGAAATTGTAAACATGTGGACATGGATTTTGAAAATTCTAGAGAGAATTTTAAAAGCTTCAACAGAATTTCAACAATTTGGAGAGGGATTTGAAAAGTTTCAATGGGAATGGGAAGAATTGGGACAAAAATTGGAAAATTTTTAAGGGACTTTGAAAAAATTTCAACTGGAATTTTAGCCATTTTTTGACGTGAAATTGTAAACATGTGGCCATGGATTTTGAAAATTCTAGAGAGAATTTTAAAAGCTTCAAGAGAATTTCAACAATTTTGAGAGGGATTTGAAAAGTTTCCATGGGAATGGGAAGAATTGGGACAAAAATTGGAAAATTTTTAAGGGACTTTGAAAAAATTCCAACTGGAATTTTAGCCATTTTTTGACGTGAAATTGTAAACATGTGGACATGGATTTTGAAAATTCTAGAGAGAATTTTAAAAGCTTCAACAGAATTTCAACAATTTGGAGAGGGATTTGAAAAGTTTCAATGGGAATGGGAAGAATTGGGACAAAAATTGGAAAATTTTTAAGGGACTTTGAAAAAATTTCAACTGGAATTTTAGCCATTTTTTGACGTGAAATTGTAAACATGTGGACATGGATTTTGAAAATTCTAGAGAGAATTTTAAAAGCTTCAAGAGAATCTCAACAATTTTGAGAGGGATTTGAAAAGTTTCAATGGGAATGGGAAGAATTGGGACAAAAATTGGAAAATTTTTAAGGGACTTTGAAAAAATTCCAACTGGAATTTTAGCCATTTTTTTACGTGAAATTGTAAACATGTGGACATGGATTTTGAAAATTCTAGAGAGAATTTTAAAAGCTTCAACAGAATTTCAACAATTTTGAGAGGGATTTGAAAAGTTTCAATGGGAATGGGAAGAATTGGGACAAAAATTGGAAAATTTTTAAGGGACTTTGAAAAAATTTCAGCTGGAATTTTAGCCATTTTTATATGTGAAATTGTAAACATGTGGCCATGGATTTTGAAAATTCTAGAGAGAATTTTAAAAGCTTCAACAGAATTTCAACAATTTTGAGAGGGATTTGAAAAGTTTCAATGGGAATGGGAAGAATTGGGACAAAAATTGGAAAATTTTTCAGGGACTTTGAAAAAATTTCAACTGGAATTTTAGCAATTTTTTGACGTGAAATTGTAAACATGTGGACATGGATTTTGAAAATTCTAGAGAGAATTTTAAAAGCTTCAAGAGAATTTCAACAATTTGGAGAGGGATTTGAAAAGTTTCAATGGGAATGGGAAGAATTGGGACAAAAATTGGAAAATTTTTAAGGGACTTTGAAAAAATTTCAACTGGAATTTTAGCCATTTTTTGACGTGAAATTGTAAACATGTGGCCATGGATTTTGAAAATTCTAGAGAGAATTTTAAAAGCTTCAACAGAATTTCAACAATTTTGAGAGGGATTTGAAAAGTTTCAATGGGAATGGGAAGAATTGGGACAAAAATTGGAAAATTTTTAAGGGACTTTGAAAAAATTTCAACTGGAATTTTAGCCATTTTTTGACGTGAAATTGTAAACATGTGGCCATGGATTTTGAAAATTCTAGAGAGAATTTTAAAAGCTTCAAGAGAATTTCAACAATTTTGAGAGGGATTTGAAAAGTTTCAATGGGAATGGGAAGAATTGGGACAAAAATTGGAAAATTTTTACGGGACTTTGAAAAAATTTCAACTGGAATTTTAGCAATTTTTTGACGTGAAACTGTAAACATGTGGCCATGCATTTTGAAAATTCTAGAGAGAATTTTAAAAGCTTCAACAGAATTTCAACAATTTTGAGAGGGATTTGAAAATTTTCAATGGGAATGGGAAGAATTGGGACAAAAATTGGAAAATTTTTAAGGGACTTTGAAAAAATTTCAACTGGAATTTTAGCAGTTTTTTGACGTGAAATTGTAAACATGTGGCCATGGATTTTGAAAATTCTAGAGAGAATTTTAAAAGCTTCAACAGAATTTCAACAATTTTGAGAGGAATTTGAAAAGTTTCAATGGGAATGGGAAGAATTGGGACAAAAATTCAAAAATTTTTAAGGGACTTTGAAAAAATTTCAACTGGAATTTTAGCATTTTTTTTTACATGAAATTGTAAACATGTGGACATGGATTTTGAAAATTCTAGAGAGAATTTTAAAAGCTTCAACAGAATTTCAACAATTTGGAGAGGGATTTGAAAAGTTTCAATGGGAATGGGAAGAATTGGGACAAAAATTGGAAAATTTTTAAGGGACTTTGAAAAAATTTCAACTGGAATTTTAGCCATTTTTTGACGTGAAATTGTAAACATGTGGCCATGGATTTTGAAAATTCTAGAGAGAATTTTAAAAGCTTCAACAGAATTTCAACAATTTTGAGAGGGATTTGAAAAGTTTCAATGGGAATGGGAAGAATTGGGACAAAAATTGGAAAATTTTTAAGGGACTTTGAAAAAATTTCAACTGGAATTTTAGCCATTTTTTGACGTGAAATTGTAAACATGTGGACATGGATTTTGAAAATTCTAGAGAGAATTTTAAAAGCTTCAAGAGAATCTCAACAATTTTGAGAGGGATTTGAAAAGTTTCAATGGGAATGGGAAGAATTGGGACAAAAATTGGAAAATTTTTAAGGGACTTTGAAAAAATTTCAACTGGAATTTTAGCAATTTTTGACGTGAAATTGTAAACATGTGGACATGGATTTTGAAAATTCTAGAGAGAATTTTAAAAGCTTCAACAGAATTTCAACAATTTGGAGAGGGATTTGAAAAGTTTCAATGGGAATGGGAAGAATTGGGACAAAAATTGGAAAATTTTTAAGGGACTTTTAAAAAATTCCAACTGGAATTTTAGCCATTTTTTGACGTGAAATTGTAAACATGTGGACATGGATTTTGTAAATTCTAGAGAGAATTTTAAAAGCTTCAAGAGAATTTCAACAATTTGGAGAGGGATTTGAAAAGTTTCAATGGGAATGGGAAGAATTGGGACAAAAATTGGAAAATTTTTAAGGGACTTTGAAAAAATTTCAACTGGAATTTTAGCAATTTTTTGACGTGAAATTGTAAACATGTGGCCATGGATTTTGAAAATTCTAGAGAGAATTTTAAAAGCTTCAAGAGAATTTCAACAATTTTGAGAGGGATTTGAAAAGTTTCAATGGGAATGGGAAGAATTGGGACAAAAATTGGAAAATTTTTAAGGGACTTTGAAAAAATTTCAACTGGAATTTTAGCCATTTTTTAATGTGAAATTGTAAATATGTGGACATGGATTTTGAAAATTCTAGAGAGAATTTTAAAAGCTTCAACAGAATTCCTACAATTCTGAGAGGGATTTGAAAAGATTCAATGAGAATGGGAACAATTGGGATAAAAATTGGAAAATTTTTAAGGGACTTTGAAAAAATTTCAGCTGGAATTTTAGCCATTTTTTGACGTGAAATTGTAAACATGTTGAAGTGGATTTTGAAAATTCTAGAGAGAATTTTAAAAGCTTCAAGAGAATTTCAACAATTTTGAGAGGGATTTGAAAATTTTCAATGGGAATGGGAAGAATTGGGACAAAAATTGGAAAACTTTTAAGGGACTTTGAAAAAATTTCAACTGGAATTTTAGCCATTTTTGACGTGAAATTGTAAACATGTGGCCATGGATTTTGAAAATTCTAGAGAGAATTTTAAAAGCTTCAACAGAATTTCAACAATTTGGAGAGGGATTTGAAAAGTTTCAATGGGAATGGGAAGAATTGGGACAAAAATTGGAAAATTTTGAAGGGACTTTGAAAAAATTTCAACTGGAATTTTAGCAATTTTTTGACGTGAAATTGTAAACATGTGGACATGGATTTTGAAAATTCTAGAGAGAATTTTAAAAGCTTCAAGAGAATTTCAACAATTTTGAGAGGGATTTGAAAAGTTTCAATGGGAATGGGAAGAATTGGGACAAAAATTGGAAAATTTTTAAGGGACTTTGAAAAAATTTCAACTGGAATTTTAGCAATTTTTTGACGTGAAATTGTAAACATGTGGCCATGGATTTTGAAAATTCTAGAGAGAATTTTAAAAGCTTCAAGAGAATTTCAACAATTTGGAGAGGGATTTGAAAAGTTTCAATGGGAATGGGAAGAATTGGGACAAAAATTGGAAAATTTTTAAGGGACTTTGAAAAAATTTCAACTGGAATTTTAGCCATTTTTTGACGTGAAATTGTAAACATGTGGCCATGGATTTTGAAAATTCTAGAGAGAATTTTAAAAGCTTCAACAGAATTTCAACAATTTTGAGAGGGATTTGAAAAGTTTCAATGGGAATGGGAAGAATTGGGACAAAAATTGGAAAATTTTTAAGGGACTTTGAAAAAATTTCAACTGGAATTTTAGCCATTTTTTGACGTGAAATTGTAAACATGTGGCCATGGATTTTGAAAATTCTAGAGAGAATTTTAAAAGCTTCAAGAGAATTTCAACAATTTTGAGAGGGATTTGAAAAGTTTCAATGGGAATGGGAAGAATTGGGACAAAAATTGGAAAATTTTTACGGGACTTTGAAAAAATTTCAACTGGAATTTTAGCAATTTTTTGACGTGAAACTGTAAACATGTGGCCATGCATTTTGAAAATTCTAGAGAGAATTTTAAAAGCTTCAACAGAATTTCAACAATTTTGAGAGGGATTTGAAAATTTTCAATGGGAATGGGAAGAATTGGGACAAAAATTGGAAAATTTTTAAGGGACTTTGAAAAAATTTCAACTGGAATTTTAGCAGTTTTTTGACGTGAAATTGTAAACATGTGGCCATGGATTTTGAAAATTCTAGAGAGAATTTTAAAAGCTTCAACAGAATTTCAACAATTTTGAGAGGAATTTGAAAAGTTTCAATGGGAATGGGAAGAATTGGGACAAAAATTCAAAAATTTTTAAGGGACTTTGAAAAAATTTCAACTGGAATTTTAGCATTTTTTTTTACATGAAATTGTAAACATGTGGACATGGATTTTGAAAATTCTAGAGAGAATTTTAAAAGCTTCAACAGAATTTCAACAATTTGGAGAGGGATTTGAAAAGTTTCAATGGGAATGGGAAGAATTGGGACAAAAATTGGAAAATTTTTAAGGGACTTTGAAAAAATTTCAACTGGAATTTTAGCCATTTTTTGACGTGAAATTGTAAACATGTGGCCATGGATTTTGAAAATTCTAGAGAGAATTTTAAAAGCTTCAACAGAATTTCAACAATTTTGAGAGGGATTTGAAAAGTTTCAATGGGAATGGGAAGAATTGGGACAAAAATTGGAAAATTTTTAAGGGACTTTGAAAAAATTTCAACTGGAATTTTAGCCATTTTTTGACGTGAAATTGTAAACATGTGGACATGGATTTTGAAAATTCTAGAGAGAATTTTAAAAGCTTCAAGAGAATCTCAACAATTTTGAGAGGGATTTGAAAAGTTTCAATGGGAATGGGAAGAATTGGGACAAAAATTGGAAAATTTTTAAGGGACTTTGAAAAAATTTCAACTGGAATTTTAGCAATTTTTGACGTGAAATTGTAAACATGTGGACATGGATTTTGAAAATTCTAGAGAGAATTTTAAAAGCTTCAACAGAATTTCAACAATTTGGAGAGGGATTTGAAAAGTTTCAATGGGAATGGGAAGAATTGGGACAAAAATTGGAAAATTTTTAAGGGACTTTTAAAAAATTCCAACTGGAATTTTAGCCATTTCTTGACGTGAAATTGTAAACATGTGGACATGGATTTTGTAAATTCTAGAGAGAATTTTAAAAGCTTCAAGAGAATTTCAACAATTTGGAGAGGGATTTGAAAAGTTTCAATGGGAATGGGAAGAATTGGGACAAAAATTGGAAAATTTTTAAGGGACTTTGAAAAAATTTCAACTGGAATTTTAGCAATTTTTTGACGTGAAATTGTAAACATGTGGCCATGGATTTTGAAAATTCTAGAGAGAATTTTAAAAGCTTCAAGAGAATTTCAACAATTTTGAGAGGGATTTGAAAAGTTTCAATGGGAATGGGAAGAATTGGGACAAAAATTGGAAAATTTTTAAGGGACTTTGAAAAAATTTCAACTGGAATTTTAGCCATTTTTTAATGTGAAATTGTAAATATGTGGACATGGATTTTGAAAATTCTAGAGAGAATTTTAAAAGCTTCAACAGAATTCCTACAATTCTGAGAGGGATTTGAAAAGATTCAATGAGAATGGGAACAATTGGGATAAAAATTGGAAAATTTTTAAGGGACTTTGAAAAAATTTCAGCTGGAATTTTAGACATTTTTTGACGTGAAATTGTAAACATGTTGAAGTGGATTTTGAAAATTCTAGAGAGAATTTTAAAAGCTTCAAGAGAATTTCAACAATTTTGAGAGGGATTTGAAAATTTTCAATGGGAATGGGAAGAATTGGGACAAAAATTGGAAAACTTTTAAGGGACTTTGAAAAAATTTCAACTGGAATTTTAGCCATTTTTTGACGTGAAATTGTAAACATGTGGACATGGATTTTGAAAATTCTAGAGAGAATTTTAAAAGCTTCAACAGAATTTCAACAATTTGGAGAGGGATTTGAAAAGTTTCAATGGGAATGGGAAGAATTGGGACAAAAATTGGAAAATTTTGAAGGGACTTTGAAAAAATTTCAACTGGAATTTTAGCAATTTTTTGACGTGAAATTGTAAACATGTGGACATGGATTTTGAAAATTCTAGAGAGAATTTTAAAAGCTTCAAGAGAATTTCAACAATTTTGAGAGGGATTTGAAAAGTTTCAATGGGAATGGGAAGAATTGGGACAAAAATTGGAAAATTTTTAAGGGACTTTGAAAAAATTTCAACTGGAATTTTAGCCATTTTTTGACGTGAAATTGTAAACATGTGGCCATGGATTTTGAAAATTCTAGAGAGAATTTTAAAAGCTTCAAGAGAATTTCAACAATTTTGAGAGGGATTTGAAAAGTTTCAATGGGAATGGGAAGAATTGGGACAAAAATTGGAAAATTTTGAAGGGACTTTGAAAAAATTTCAACTGGAATTTTAGCCATTTTTTGACGTGAAATTGTAAACATGTGGACATGGATTTTGAAAATTCTAGAGAGAATTTTAAAAGCTTCAAGAGAATTTCAACAATTTTGAGAGGGATTTGAAAAGTTTCAATGGGAATGGGAAGAATTGGGACAAAAATTGGAAAATTTTTACGGGACTTTGAAAAAATTTCAACTGGAATTTTAGCAATTTTTTGACGTGAAACTGTAAACATGTGGCCATGCATTTTGAAAATTCTAGAGAGAATTTTAAAAGCTTCAACAGAATTTCTACAATTTTGAGAGGGATTTGAAAAGTTTCAATGGGAATGGGAAGAATTGGGACAAAAATTGGAAAATTTTTAAGGGACTTTCAAAAAATTTCAACTGGAATTTTAGCAATTTTTGACGTGAAATTGTAAACATGTGGACATGGATTTTGAAAATTCTAGAGATAATATTAAAAGCTTCAAGAGAATTTCAACAATTTTGAGAGGGATTTGAAAGGTTTCAATGGGAATGGGAAGAATTGGGACAAAAATTGGAAAATTTTTAAGGGACTTTGAAAAAATTCCAACTGGAATTTTAGCCTTTTTTTGACGTGAAATTGTAAACATGTGGACATGGATTTTGTAAATTCTAGAGAGAATTTTAAAAGCTTCAAGAGAATTTCAACAATTTGGAGAGGGATTTGAAAAGTTTCAATGGGAATGGGAAGAATTGGGACAAAAACTGGAAAATTTTTAAGGGACTTTGAAAAAATTTCAACTGGAATTTTAGCCATTTTTTGACGTGAAATTGTAAACATGTGGACATGGATTTTGAAAATTCTAGAGAGAATTTTAAAAGCTTCAACAGAATTTCAACAATTTTGAGAGGGATTTGAAAAGTTTCAATGGGAATGGGAAGAATTGGGACAAAAATTGGAAAATTTTTAAGGGACTTTGAAAAAATTTCAACTGGAATTTTAGCCATTTTTTGACGTGAAATTGTAAACATGTGGACATGGATTTTGAAAATTCTAGAGAGAATTTTAAAAGCTTCAAGAGAATTTCAACAATTTTGAGAGGGATTTGAAAAGTTTCAATGGGAATGGGAAGAATTGGGACAAAAATTGGAAAATTTTTACGGGACTTTGAAAAAATTTCAACTGGAATTTTAGCAATTTTTTGACGTGAAACTGTAAACATGTGGCCATGCATTTTGAAAATTCTAGAGAGAATTTTAAAAGCTTCAACAGAATTTCAACAATTTTGAGAGGGATTTGAAAATTTTCAATGGGAATGGGAAGAATTGGGACAAAAATTGGAAAATTTTTAAGGGACTTTGAAAAAATTTCAACTGGAATTTTAGCAGTTTTTTGACGTGAAATTGTAAACATGTGGCCATGGATTTTGAAAATTCTAGAGAGAATTTTAAAAGCTTCAACAGAATTTCAACAATTTTGAGAGGAATTTGAAAAGTTTCAATGGGAATGGGAAGAATTGGGACAAAAATTCAAAAATTTTTAAGGGACTTTGAAAAAATTTCAACTGGAATTTTAGCATTTTTTTTTACATGAAATTGTAAACATGTGGACATGGATTTTGAAAATTCTAGAGAGAATTTTAAAAGCTTCAACAGAATTTCAACAATTTGGAGAGGGATTTGAAAAGTTTCAATGGGAATGGGAAGAATTGGGACAAAAATTGGAAAATTTTTAAGGGACTTTGAAAAAATTTCAACTGGAATTTTAGCCATTTTTTGACGTGAAATTGTAAACATGTGGCCATGGATTTTGAAAATTCTAGAGAGAATTTTAAAAGCTTCAACAGAATTTCAACAATTTTGAGAGGGATTTGAAAAGTTTCAATGGGAATGGGAAGAATTGGGACAAAAATTGGAAAATTTTTAAGGGACTTTGAAAAAATTTCAACTGGAATTTTAGCCATTTTTTGACGTGAAATTGTAAACATGTGGACATGGATTTTGAAAATTCTAGAGAGAATTTTAAAAGCTTCAAGAGAATCTCAACAATTTTGAGAGGGATTTGAAAAGTTTCAATGGGAATGGGAAGAATTGGGACAAAAATTGGAAAATTTTTAAGGGACTTTGAAAAAATTTCAACTGGAATTTTAGCAATTTTTGACGTGAAATTGTAAACATGTGGACATGGATTTTGAAAATTCTAGAGAGAATTTTAAAAGCTTCAACAGAATTTCAACAATTTGGAGAGGGATTTGAAAAGTTTCAATGGGAATGGGAAGAATTGGGACAAAAATTGGAAAATTTTTAAGGGACTTTTAAAAAATTCCAACTGGAATTTTAGCCATTTTTTGACGTGAAATTGTAAACATGTGGACATGGATTTTGTAAATTCTAGAGAGAATTTTAAAAGCTTCAAGAGAATTTCAACAATTTGGAGAGGGATTTGAAAAGTTTCAATGGGAATGGGAAGAATTGGGACAAAAATTGGAAAATTTTTAAGGGACTTTGAAAAAATTTCAACTGGAATTTTAGCAATTTTTTGACGTGAAATTGTAAACATGTGGCCATGGATTTTGAAAATTCTAGAGAGAATTTTAAAAGCTTCAAGAGAATTTCAACAATTTTGAGAGGGATTTGAAAAGTTTCAATGGGAATGGGAAGAATTGGGACAAAAATTGGAAAATTTTTAAGGGACTTTGAAAAAATTTCAACTGGAATTTTAGCCATTTTTTAATGTGAAATTGTAAATATGTGGACATGGATTTTGAAAATTCTAGAGAGAATTTTAAAAGCTTCAACAGAATTCCTACAATTCTGAGAGGGATTTGAAAAGATTCAATGAGAATGGGAACAATTGGGATAAAAATTGGAAAATTTTTAAGGGACTTTGAAAAAATTTCAGCTGGAATTTTAGCCATTTTTTGACGTGAAATTGTAAACATGTTGAAGTGGATTTTGAAAATTCTAGAGAGAATTTTAAAAGCTTCAAGAGAATTTCAACAATTTTGAGAGGGATTTGAAAATTTTCAATGGGAATGGGAAGAATTGGGACAAAAATTGGAAAACTTTTAAGGGACTTTGAAAAAATTTCAACTGGAATTTTAGCCATTTTTGACGTGAAATTGTAAACATGTGGCCATGGATTTTGAAAATTCTAGAGAGAATTTTAAAAGCTTCAAGAGAATTTCAACAATTTGGAGAGGGATTTGAAAAGTTTCAATGGGAATGGGAAGAATTGGGACAAAAATTGGAAAATTTTGAAGGGACTTTGAAAAAATTTCAACTGGAATTTTAGCAATTTTTTGACGTGAAATTGTAAACATGTGGACATGGATTTTGAAAATTCTAGAGAGAATTTTAAAAGCTTCAAGAGAATTTCAACAATTTTGAGAGGGATTTGAAAAGTTTCAATGGGAATGGGAAGAATTGGGACAAAAATTGGAAAATTTTTAAGGGACTTTGAAAAAATTTCAACTGGAATTTTAGCAATTTTTTGACGTGAAATTGTAAACATGTGGCCATGGATTTTGAAAATTCTAGAGAGAATTTTAAAAGCTTCAAGAGAATTTCAACAATTTGGAGAGGGATTTGAAAAGTTTCAATGGGAATGGGAAGAATTGGGACAAAAATTGGAAAATTTTTAAGGGACTTTGAAAAAATTTCAACTGGAATTTTAGCCATTTTTTGACGTGAAATTGTAAACATGTGGCCATGGATTTTGAAAATTCTAGAGAGAATTTTAAAAGCTTCAACAGAATTTCAACAATTTTGAGAGGGATTTGAAAAGTTTCAATGGGAATGGGAAGAATTGGGACAAAAATTGGAAAATTTTTAAGGGACTTTGAAAAAATTTCAACTGGAATTTTAGCCATTTTTTGACGTGAAATTGTAAACATGTGGCCATGGATTTTGAAAATTCTAGAGAGAATTTTAAAAGCTTCAAGAGAATTTCAACAATTTTGAGAGGGATTTGAAAAGTTTCAATGGGAATGGGAAGAATTGGGACAAAAATTGGAAAATTTTTACGGGACTTTGAAAAAATTTCAACTGGAATTTTAGCAATTTTTTGACGTGAAACTGTAAACATGTGGCCATGCATTTTGAAAATTCTAGAGAGAATTTTAAAAGCTTCAACAGAATTTCAACAATTTTGAGAGGGATTTGAAAATTTTCAATGGGAATGGGAAGAATTGGGACAAAAATTGGAAAATTTTTAAGGGACTTTGAAAAAATTTCAACTGGAATTTTAGCAGTTTTTTGACGTGAAATTGTAAACATGTGGCCATGGATTTTGAAAATTCTAGAGAGAATTTTAAAAGCTTCAACAGAATTTCAACAATTTTGAGAGGAATTTGAAAAGTTTCAATGGGAATGGGAAGAATTGGGACAAAAATTCAAAAATTTTTAAGGGACTTTGAAAAAATTTCAACTGGAATTTTAGCATTTTTTTTTACATGAAATTGTAAACATGTGGACATGGATTTTGAAAATTCTAGAGAGAATTTTAAAAGCTTCAACAGAATTTCAACAATTTGGAGAGGGATTTGAAAAGTTTCAATGGGAATGGGAAGAATTGGGACAAAAATTGGAAAATTTTTAAGGGACTTTGAAAAAATTTCAACTGGAATTTTAGCCATTTTTTGACGTGAAATTGTAAACATGTGGCCATGGATTTTGAAAATTCTAGAGAGAATTTTAAAAGCTTCAACAGAATTTCAACAATTTTGAGAGGGATTTGAAAAGTTTCAATGGGAATGGGAAGAATTGGGACAAAAATTGGAAAATTTTTAAGGGACTTTGAAAAAATTTCAACTGGAATTTTAGCCATTTTTTGACGTGAAATTGTAAACATGTGGACATGGATTTTGAAAATTCTAGAGAGAATTTTAAAAGCTTCAAGAGAATCTCAACAATTTTGAGAGGGATTTGAAAAGTTTCAATGGGAATGGGAAGAATTGGGACAAAAATTGGAAAATTTTTAAGGGACTTTGAAAAAATTTCAACTGGAATTTTAGCAATTTTTGACGTGAAATTGTAAACATGTGGACATGGATTTTGAAAATTCTAGAGAGAATTTTAAAAGCTTCAACAGAATTTCAACAATTTGGAGAGGGATTTGAAAAGTTTCAATGGGAATGGGAAGAATTGGGACAAAAATTGGAAAATTTTTAAGGGACTTTTAAAAAATTCCAACTGGAATTTTAGCCATTTCTTGACGTGAAATTGTAAACATGTGGACATGGATTTTGTAAATTCTAGAGAGAATTTTAAAAGCTTCAAGAGAATTTCAACAATTTGGAGAGGGATTTGAAAAGTTTCAATGGGAATGGGAAGAATTGGGACAAAAATTGGAAAATTTTTAAGGGACTTTGAAAAAATTTCAACTGGAATTTTAGCAATTTTTTGACGTGAAATTGTAAACATGTGGCCATGGATTTTGAAAATTCTAGAGAGAATTTTAAAAGCTTCAAGAGAATTTCAACAATTTTGAGAGGGATTTGAAAAGTTTCAATGGGAATGGGAAGAATTGGGACAAAAATTGGAAAATTTTTAAGGGACTTTGAAAAAATTTCAACTGGAATTTTAGCCATTTTTTAATGTGAAATTGTAAATATGTGGACATGGATTTTGAAAATTCTAGAGAGAATTTTAAAAGCTTCAACAGAATTCCTACAATTCTGAGAGGGATTTGAAAAGATTCAATGAGAATGGGAACAATTGGGATAAAAATTGGAAAATTTTTAAGGGACTTTGAAAAAATTTCAGCTGGAATTTTAGACATTTTTTGACGTGAAATTGTAAACATGTTGAAGTGGATTTTGAAAATTCTAGAGAGAATTTTAAAAGCTTCAAGAGAATTTCAACAATTTTGAGAGGGATTTGAAAATTTTCAATGGGAATGGGAAGAATTGGGACAAAAATTGGAAAACTTTTAAGGGACTTTGAAAAAATTTCAACTGGAATTTTAGCCATTTTTTGACGTGAAATTGTAAACATGTGGACATGGATTTTGAAAATTCTAGAGAGAATTTTAAAAGCTTCAACAGAATTTCAACAATTTGGAGAGGGATTTGAAAAGTTTCAATGGGAATGGGAAGAATTGGGACAAAAATTGGAAAATTTTGAAGGGACTTTGAAAAAATTTCAACTGGAATTTTAGCAATTTTTTGACGTGAAATTGTAAACATGTGGACATGGATTTTGAAAATTCTAGAGAGAATTTTAAAAGCTTCAAGAGAATTTCAACAATTTTGAGAGGGATTTGAAAAGTTTCAATGGGAATGGGAAGAATTGGGACAAAAATTGGAAAATTTTTAAGGGACTTTGAAAAAATTTCAACTGGAATTTTAGCCATTTTTTGACGTGAAATTGTAAACATGTGGCCATGGATTTTGAAAATTCTAGAGAGAATTTTAAAAGCTTCAAGAGAATTTCAACAATTTTGAGAGGGATTTGAAAAGTTTCAATGGGAATGGGAAGAATTGGGACAAAAATTGGAAAATTTTGAAGGGACTTTGAAAAAATTTCAACTGGAATTTTAGCCATTTTTTGACGTGAAATTGTAAACATGTGGACATGGATTTTGAAAATTCTAGAGAGAATTTTAAAAGCTTCAAGAGAATTTCAACAATTTTGAGAGGGATTTGAAAAGTTTCAATGGGAATGGGAAGAATTGGGACAAAAATTGGAAAATTTTTACGGGACTTTGAAAAAATTTCAACTGGAATTTTAGCAATTTTTTGACGTGAAACTGTAAACATGTGGCCATGCATTTTGAAAATTCTAGAGAGAATTTTAAAAGCTTCAACAGAATTTCTACAATTTTGAGAGGGATTTGAAAAGTTTCAATGGGAATGGGAAGAATTGGGACAAAAATTGGAAAATTTTTAAGGGACTTTCAAAAAATTTCAACTGGAATTTTAGCAATTTTTGACGTGAAATTGTAAACATGTGGACATGGATTTTGAAAATTCTAGAGATAATATTAAAAGCTTCAAGAGAATTTCAACAATTTTGAGAGGGATTTGAAAGGTTTCAATGGGAATGGGAAGAATTGGGACAAAAATTGGAAAATTTTTAAGGGACTTTGAAAAAATTCCAACTGGAATTTTAGCCTTTTTTTGACGTGAAATTGTAAACATGTGGACATGGATTTTGTAAATTCTAGAGAGAATTTTAAAAGCTTCAAGAGAATTTCAACAATTTGGAGAGGGATTTGAAAAGTTTCAATGGGAATGGGAAGAATTGGGACAAAAACTGGAAAATTTTTAAGGGACTTTGAAAAAATTTCAACTGGAATTTTAGCCATTTTTTGACGTGAAATTGTAAACATGTGGACATGGATTTTGAAAATTCTAGAGAGAATTTTAAAAGCTTCAACAGAATTTCAACAATTTTGAGAGGGATTTGAAAAGTTTCAATGGGAATGGGAAGAATTGGGACAAAAATTGGAAAATTTTTAAGGGACTTTGAAAAAATTTCAACTGGAATTTTAGCCATTTTTTGACGTGAAATTGTAAACATGTGGACATGGATTTTGAAAATTCTAGAGAGAATTTTAAAAGCTTCAAGAGAATTTCAACAATTTTGAGAGGGATTTGAAAAGTTTCAATGGGAATGGGAAGAATTGGGACAAAAATTGGAAAATTTTTAAGGGACTTTGAAAAAATTCCAACTGGAATTTTAGCCATTTTGTTACGTGAAATTGTAAACATGTGGCCATGGACTTGGAAATTCTAGAGAGAATTTTAAAAGCTTCAAGAGAATTTCAACAATTTTGAGAGGGATTTGAAAAGTTTCAATGGGAATGGGAAGAATTGGGACAAAAATTGGAAAACTTTTAAGGGACTTTGAAAAAATTTCAACTGGAATTTTAGCATTTTTTTTACGTGAAATTGTAAACATGTGGCCATGGATTTTGAAAATTCTAGAGAGAATTTTAAAAGCTTCAAGAGAATTTCAACAATTTTGAGAGGGATTTGAAAAGTTTCAATGGGAATGGGAAGAATTGGGACAAAAATTGGAAAATTTTTAAGGGACTTTGAAAAAATTTCAACTGGAATTTTAGCAATTTTTTGACGTGAAATTGTAAACATGTGGCCATGGATTTTGAAAATTCTAGAGAGAATTTTAAAAGCTTCAAGAGAATTTCAACAATTTTGAGAGGGATTTGAAAAGTTTCAATGGGAATGGGAAGAATTGGGACAAAAATTGGAAAATTTTTAAGGGACTTTGAAAAAATTTCAACTGGAATTTTAGCCATTTTGTTACGTGAAATTGTAAACATGTGGACATGGATTTTGAAAATTCTAGAGAGAATTTTAAAAGCTTCAACAGAATTTCAACAATTTTGAGAGGGATTTGAAAAGTTTCAATGGGAATGGGAAGAATTGGGACAAAAACTGGAAAATTTTTAAGGGACTTTGAAAAAATTTCAACTGGAATTTTAGCAATTTTTTGACGTGAAATTGTAAACATGTGGACATGGATTTTGAAAATTCTAGAGAGAATTTTAAAAGCTTCAAGAGAATTTCAACAATTTTGAGAGGGATTTGAAAAGTTTCAATGGGAATGGGAAGAATTGGGACAAAAATTGGAAAATTTTTAAGGGACTTTGAAAAAATTTCAGCTGGAATTTTAGCCATTTTTTGACGTGAAATTGTAAACATGTTGAAGTGGATTTTGAAAATTCTAGAGAGAATTTTAAAAGCTTCAAGAGAATTTCAACAATTTTGAGAGGGATTTGAAAAGTTTCAATGGGAATGGGAAGAATTGGGACAAAAATTGGAAAATTTTTAAGGGACTTTGAAAAAATTTCAACTGGAATTTTAGCCATTTTTGACGTGAAATTGTAAACATGTGGCCATGGATTTTGAAAATTCTAGAGAGAATTTTAAAAGCTTCAAGAGAATTTCAACAATTTGGAGAGGGATTTGAAAAGTTTCAATGGGAATGGGAAGAATTGGGACAAAAATTGGAAAATTTTTAAGGGACTTTGAAAAAATTTCAACTGGAATTTTAGCCATTTTTTATGTGAAATTGTAAACATGTGGCCATGGATTTTGAAAATTCTAGAGAGAATTTTAAAAGCTTCAACAGAATTTCAACAATTTTGAGAGGGATTTGAAAAGTTTCAATGGGAATGGGAAGAATTGGGACAAAAATTGGAAAATTTTTAAGGGACTTTGAAAAAATTTCAACTGGAATTTTAGCCATTTTTTGACGTGAAATTGTAAACATGTGGACATGGATTTTGAAAATTCTAGAGAGAATTTTAAAAGCTTCAAGAGAATTTCAACAATTTGGAGAGGGATTTGAAAAGTTTCAATGGGAATGGGAAGAATTGGGACAAAAATTGGAAAATTTTTAAGGGACTTTGAAAAAATTTCAACTGGAATTTTAGCCATTTTTTGACGTGAAATTGTAAACATGTGGACATGGATTTTGAAAATTCTAGAGAGAATTTTAAAAGCTTCAACAGAATTTCTACAATTTTGAGAGGGATTTGAAAAGTTTCAATGGGAATGGGAAGAATTGGGACAAAAATTGGAAAATTTTTAAGGGACTTTGAAAAAATTTCAGCTGGAATTTTAGCCATTTTTTGACGTGAAATTGTAAACATGTGGCCATGGATTTTGAAAATTCTAGAGAGAATTTTAAAAGCTTCAACAGAATTTCAACAATTTGGAGAGGGATTTGAAAAGTTTCAATGGGAATGGGAAGAATTGGGACAAAAATTGGAAAACTTTTAAGGGACTTTGAAAAAATTTCAACTGGAATTTTAGCCATTTTTTGACGTGAAATTGTAAACATGTGGACATGGATTTTGAAAATTCTAGAGAGAATTTTAAAAGCTTCAAGAGAATTTCAACAATTTTGAGAGGGATTTGAAAGGTTTCAATGGGAATGGGAAGAATTGGGACAAAAATTGGAAAATTTTTAAGGGACTTTGAAAAAATTCCAACTGGAATTTTAGCCATTTTTTGACGTGAAATTGTAAACATGTGGACATCGATTTTGTAAATTCTAGAGAGAATTTTAAAAGCTTCAACAGAATTTCAACAATTTTGAGAGGGATTTGAAAAGTTTCAATGGGAATGGGAAGAATTGGAACAAAAATTGGAAAATTTGTAAGGGACTTTGAAAAAATTCCAACTGGAATTTTAGCCATTTTGTTACGTGAAATTGTAAACATGTGGCCATGGATTTTGAAAATTCTAGAGAGAATTTTAAAAGCTTCAAGAGAATTTCAACAATTTTGAGAGGGATTTGAAAAGTTTCAATGGGAATGGGAAGAATTGGGACAAAAATTGGAAAACTTTTAAGGGACTTTGAAAAAATTTCAACTGGAATTTTAGCATTTTTTTTACGTGAAATTGTAAACATGTGGCCATGGATTTTGAAAATTCTAGAGAGAATTTTAAAAGCTTCAAGAGAATTTCAACAATTTTGAGAGGGATTTGAAAAGTTTCAATGGGAATGGGAAGAATTGGGACAAAAATTGGAAAATTTTTAAGGGACTTTGAAAAAATTTCAACTGGAATTTTAGCAATTTTTTGACGTGAAATTGTAAACATGTGGACATGGATTTTGAAAATTCTAGAGAGAATTTTAAAAGCTTCAAGAGAATTTCAACAATTTTGAGAGGGATTTGAAAAGTTTCAATGGGAATGGGAAGAATTGGGACAAAAATTGGAAAATTTTTAAGGGACTTTGAAAAAATTTCAGCTGGAATTTTAGCAATTTTTTTAGGTGAAATTGTAAACATGTGGCCATGGATTTTGAAAATTCTAGAGAGAATTATAAAAGCTTCAAGAGAATTTCAACAATTTTGAGAGGGATTTGAAAAGTTTCAATGGGAATGGGAAGAATTGGGACAAAAATTGGAAAATTTTTAAGGGTCTTGGAAAAAATTTCAGCTGGAATTTTAGCCATTTTTTGACGTGAAATTGTAAACATGTTGAAGTGGATTTTGAAAATTCTAGAGAGAATTTTAAAAGCTTCAAGAGAATTTCAATAATTTTGAGAGGGATTTGAAAAGTTTCAATGGGAATGGGAAGAATTGGGACAAAAATTGGAAAATTTTTAAGGGACTTTGAAAAAATTTCAACTGGAATTTTAGCCATTTTTTGACGTGAAATTGTAAACATGTGGACATGGATTTTGAAAATTCTAGAAAGAATTTTAAAAGCTTCAAGAGAATTTCAACAATTTGGAGAGGGATTTGAAAAGTTTCAATGGGAATGGGAAGAATTGGGACAAAAATTGGAAAATTTTTAAGGGACTTTGAAAAAATTTCAACTGGAATTTTAGCAATTTTTTGACGTGAAATGGTAAACATGTGGCCATGGATTTTGAAAATTCTAGAGAGAATTTTAAAAGCTTCAAGAGAATTTCAACAATTTTGAGAGGGATTTGAAAAGTTTCAATGGGAATGGGAAGAATTGGGACAAAAATTGGAAAATTTTGAAGGGACTTTGAAAAAATTTCAACTGGAATTTTAGCCATTTTTTGACGTGAAATTGTAAACATGTGGACATGGATTTTGAAAATTCTAGAGAGAATTTTAAAAGCTTCAACAGAATTTCTACAATTTTGAGAGGGATTTGAAAAGTTTCAATGGGAATGGGAAGAATTGGGACAAAAATTGGAAAATTTTTAAGGGACTTTGAAAAAATTTCAGCTGGAATTTTAGCCATTTTTTGACGTGAAATTGTAAACATGTGGCCATGGATTTTGAAAATTCTAGAGAGAATTTTAAAAGCTTCAAGAGAATTTCAACAATTTGGAGAGGGATTTGAAAAGTTTCAATGGGAATGGGAAGAATTGGGACAAAAATTGGAAAATTTTGAAGGGACTTTGAAAAAATTTCAACTGGAATTTTAGCCATTTTTTGATGTGAAATTGTAAACATGTGGACATGGATTTTGAAAATTCTAGAGAGAATTTTAAAAGCTTCAAGAGAATTTCAACAATTTTGAGAGGGATTTGAAAGGTTTCAATGGGAATGGGAAGAATTGGGACAAAAATTGGAAAATTTTTAAGGGACTTTGAAAAAATTCCAACTGGAATTTTAGCCATTTTTTGACGTGAAATTGTAAACATGTGGACATCGATTTTGTAAATTCTAGAGAGAATTTTAAAAGCTTCAAGAGAATTTCAACAATTTGGAGAGGGATTTGAAAAGTTTCAATGGGAATGGGAAGAATTGGGACAAAAACTGGAAAATTTTTAAGGGACTTTGAAAAAATTTCAACTGGAATTTTAGCAATTTTTTGACGTGAAATTGTAAACATGTGGACATGGATTTTGAAAATTCTAGAGAGAATTTTAAAAGCTTCAAGAGAATTTCAACAATTTGGAGAGGGATTTGAAAAGTTTCAATGGGAATGGGAAGAATTGGGACAAAAATTGGAAAATTTTTAAGGGACTTTGAAAAAATTTCAACTGGAATTTTAGCCATTTTTTGACGTGAAATTGTAAACATGTGGACATGGATTTTGAAAATTCTAGAGAGAATTTTAAAAGCTTCAAGAGAATTTCAACAATTTTGAGAGGGATTTGAAAAGTTTCAATGGGAATGGGAAGAATTGGGACAAAAATTGGAAAATTTGTAAGGGACTTTGAAAAAATTCCAACTGGAATTTTAGCCATTTTTTGACGTGAAATTGTAAACATGTGGCCATGGATTTTGAAAATTCTAGAGAGAATTTTAAAAGCTTCAAGAGAATTTCAACAATTTTGAGAGGGATTTGAAAAGTTTCAATGGGAATGGGAAGAATTGGGACAAAAATTGGAAAACTTTTAAGGGACTTTGAAAAAATTTCAACTGGAATTTTAGCATTTTTTTTACGTGAAATTGTAAACATGTGGCCATGGATTTTGAAAATTCTAGAGAGAATTTTAAAAGCTTCAAGAGAATTTCAACAATTTTGAGAGGGATTTGAAAAGTTTCAATGGGAATGGGAAGAATTGGGACAAAAATTGGAAAATTTTTAAGGGACTTTGAAAAAATTTCAACTGGAATTTTAGCAATTTTTTGACGTGAAATTGTAAACATGTGGACATGGATTTTGAAAATTCTAGAGAGAATTTTAAAAGCTTCAAGAGAATTTCAACAATTTTGAGAGGGATTTGAAAAGTTTCAATGGGAATGGGAAGAATTGGGACAAAAATTGGAAAATTTTTAAGGGACTTTGAAAAAATTTCAACTGGAATTTTAGCCATTTTGTTACGTGAAATTGTAAACATGTGGACATGGATTTTGAAAATTCTAGAGAGAATTTTAAAAGCTTCAAGAGAATTTCAACAATTTTGAGAGGGATTTGAAAAGTTTCAATGGGAATGGGAAGAATTGGGACAAAAATTGGAAAATTTTTAAGGGACTTTGAAAAAATTTCAGCTGGAATTTTAGCAATTTTTTTAGGTGAAATTGTAAACATGTGGCCATGGATTTTGAAAATTCTAGAGAGAATTTTAAAAGCTTCAAGAGAATTTCAACAATTTTGAGAGGGATTTGAAAAGTTTCAATGGGAATGGGAAGAATTGGGACAAAAATTGGAAAATTTTTAAGGGTCTTGGAAAAAATTTCAGCTGGAATTTTAGCCATTTTTTGACGTGAAATTGTAAACATGTTGAAGTGGATTTTGAAAATTCTAGAGAGAATTTTAAAAGCTTCAAGAGAATTTCAACAATTTTGAGAGGGATTTGAAAAGTTTCAATGGGAATGGGAAGAATTGGGACAAAAATTGGAAAATTTTTAAGGGACTTTGAAAAAATTTCAACTGGAATTTTAGCCATTTTTTGACGTGAAATTGTAAACATGTGGACATGGATTTTGAGAATTCTAGAAAGAATTTTAAAATCTTCAAGAGAATTTCAACAATTTGGAGAGGGATTTGAAAAGTTTCAATGGGAATGGGAAGAATTGGGACAAAAATTGGAAAATTTTTAAGGGACTTTGAAAAAATTTCAACTGGAATTTTAGCAATTTTTTATGTGAAATTGTAAACATGTGGCCATGGATTTTGAAAATTCTAGAGAGAATTTTAAAAGCTTCAACAGAATCTCAACAATTTTGAGAGGGATTTGAAAAGTTTCAATGGGAATGGGAAGAATTGGGACAAAAATTGGAAAATTTTTAAGGGACTTTGAAAAAATTTCAACTGGAATTTTAGCCATTTTTTGACGTGAAATTGTAAACATGTGGACATGGATTTTGAAAATTCTAGAGAGAATTTTAAAAGCTTCAAGAGAATTTCAACAATTTGGAGAGGGATTTGAAAAGTTTCAATGGGAATGGGAAGAATTGGGACAAAAATTGGAAAATTTTTAAGGGACTTTGAAAAAATTTCAACTGGAATTTTAGCCATTTTTTGACGTGAAATTGTAAACATGTGGACATGGATTTTGAAAATTCTAGAGAGAATTTTAAAAGCTTCAACAGAATTTCTACAATTTTGAGAGGGATTTGAAAAGTTTCAATGGGAATGGGAAGAATTGGGACAAAAATTGGAAAATTTTTAAGGGACTTTGAAAAAATTTCAACTGGAATTTTAGCCATTTTTTGACGTGAAATTGTAAACATGTGGCCATGGATTTTGAAAATTCTAGAGAGAATTTTAAAAGCTTCAACAGAATTTCAACAATTTGGAGAGGGATTTGAAAAGTTTCAATGGGAATGGGAAGAATTGGGACAAAAATTGGAAAACTTTTAAGGGACTTTGAAAAAATTTCAACTGGAATTTTAGCCATTTTTTGACGTGAAATTGTAAACATGTGGACATGGATTTTGAAAATTCTAGAGAGAATTTTAAAAGCTTCAACAGAATTTCAACAATTTTGAGAGGGATTTGAAAAGTTTCAATGGGAATGGGAAGAATTGGGACAAAAATTGGAAAATTTTGAAGGGACTTTGAAAAAATTTCAACTGGAATTTTAGCCATTTTTTGACGTGAAATTGTAAACATGTGGACATGGATTTTGAAAATTCTAGAGAGAATTTTAAAAGCTTCAAAAGAATTTCAACAATTTTGAGAGGGATTTGAAAGGTTTCAATGGGAATGGGAAGAATTGGGACAAAAATTGGAAAATTTTGAAGGGACTTTGAAAAAATTTCAACTGGAATTTTAGCCATTTTTTGACGTGAAATTGTAAACATGTGGACATGGATTTTGAAAATTCTAGAGAGAATTTTAAAAGCTTCAAGAGAATTTCAACAATTTTGAGAGGGATTTGAAAAGTTTCAATGGGAATGGGAAGAATTGGGACAAAAATTGGAAAACTTTTAAGGGACTTTGAAAAAATTTCAACTGGAATTTTAGCCATTTTTTGACATGAAATTGTAAACATGTGGACATGGATTTTGAAAATTCTAGAGAGAATTTTAAAAACTTCAAGAGAATTTCAACAATTTTGAGAGGGATTTGAAAAGTTTCAATGGGAATGGGAAGAATTGGGACAAAAATTGGAAAACTTTTAAGGGACTTTGAAAAAATTTCAACTGGAATTTTAGCCATTTTTTGACGTGAAATTGTAAACATGTGGACATGGATTTTGAAAATTCTAGAGAGAATTTTAAAAGCTTCAAGAGAATTTCAACAATTTTGAGAGGGATTTGAAAAGTTTCAATGGGAATGGGAAGAATTGGGACAAAAATTGGAAAATTTTTAAGGGACTTTGAAAAAATTTCAACTGGAATTTTAGCCATTTTTTGACGTGAAATTGTAAACATGTGGCCATGGATTTTGAAAATTCTAGAGAGAATTTTAAAAGCTTCAACAGAATTTCTACAATTTTGAGAGGGATTTGAAAAGTTTCAATGGGAATGGGAAGAATTGGGACAAAAATTGGAAAATTTTTAAGGGACTTTGAAAAAATTTCAGCTGGAATTTTAGCCATTTTTTGACGTGAAATTGTAAACATGTGGCCATGGATTTTGAAAATTCTAGAGAGAATTTTAAAAGCTTCAACAGAATTTCAACAATTTGGAGAGGGATTTGAAAAGTTTCAATGGGAATGGGAAGAATTGGGACAAAAATTGGAAAACTTTTAAGGGACTTTGAAAAAATTTCAACTGGAATTTTAGCAATTTTTTGACGTGAAATTGTAAACATGTGGACATGGATTTTGAAAATTCTAGAGAGAATTTTAAAAGCTTCAAGAGAATTTCAACAATTTTGAGAGGGATTTGAAAAGTTTCAATGGGAATGGGAAGAATTGGGACAAAAATTGGAAAATTTTTAAGGGACTTTGAAAAAATTTCAACTGGAATTTTAGCCATTTTTTGACGTGAAATTGTAAACATGTGGCCATGGATTTTGAAAATTCTAGAGAGAATTTTAAAAGCTTCAAGAGAATTTCAACAATTTTGAGAGGGATTTGAAAAGTTTCAATGGGAATGGGAAGAATTGGGACAAAAATTGGAAAACTTTTAAGGGACTTTGAAAAAATTTCAACTGGAATTTTAGCAATTTTTTGACGTGAAATTGTAAACATGTGGACATGGATTTTGAAAATTCTAGAGAGAATTTTAAAAGCTTCAACAGAATTTCAACAATTTGGAGAGGGATTTGAAAAGTTTCAATGGGAATGGGAAGAATTGGGACAAAAATTGGAAAATTTTGAAGGGACTTTGAAAAAATTTCAACTGGAATTTTAGCCATTTTTTGACGTGAAATTGTAAACATGTGGACATGGATTTTGAAAATTCTAGAGAGAATTTTAAAAGCTTCAAGAGAATTTCAACAATTTTGAGAGGGATTTGAAAGGTTTCAATGGGAATGGGAAGAATTGGGACAAAAATTGGAAAATTTTTAAGGGACTTTGAAAAAATTTCAACTGGAATTTTAGCCATTTTTTGACGTGAAATTGTAAACATGTGGACATGGATTTTGAAAATTCTAGAGAGAATTTTAAAAGCTTCAAGAGAATTTCAACAATTTTGAGAGGGATTTGAAAAGTTTCAATGGGAATGGGAAGAATTGGGACAAAAATTGGAAAATTTTTAAGGGACTTTGAAAAAATTTCAACTGGAATTTTAGCAATTTTTTAACGTGAAATTGTAAACATGTGGACATGGATTTTGAAAATTCTAGAGAGAATTTTAAAAGCTTTAACAGAATTTCTACAATTTTGAGAGGGATTTGAAAAGTTTCAATGGGAATGGGAAGAATTGGGACAAAAATTGGAAAATTTTTAAGGGACTTTGAAAAAATTTCTGCTGGAATTTTAGCAATTTTTTTAGGTGAAATTGTAAACATGTGGCCATGGATTTTGAAAATTCTAGAGAGAATTTTAAAAGCTTCAAGAGAATTTCAACATTTTTGAGAGGGATTTGAAAAGTTTCAATGGGAATGGGAAGAATTGGGACAAAAATTGGAAAATTTTTAAGGGTCTTGGAAAAAATTTCAGCTGGAATTTTAGCCATTTTTTGACGTGAAATTGTAAACATGTTGAAGTGGATTTTGAAAATTCTAGAGAGAATTTTAAAAGCTTCAAGAGAATTTCAACAATTTTGAGAGGGATTTGAAAAGTTTCAATGGGAATGGGAAGAATTGGGACAAAAATTGGAAAATTTTTAAGGGACTTTGAAAAAATTTCAACTGGAATTTTAGCCATTTTTTGACGTGAAATTGTAAACATGTGGACATGGATTTTGAGAATTCTAGAAAGAATTTTAAAATCTTCAAGAGAATTTCAACAATTTGGAGAGGGATTTGAAAAGTTTCAATGGGAATGGGAAGAATTGGGACAAAAATTGGAAAATTTTTAAGGGACTTTGAAAAAATTTCAACTGGAATTTTAGCAATTTTTTATGTGAAATTGTAAACATGTGGCCATGGATTTTGAAAATTCTAGAGAGAATTTTAAAAGCTTCAACAGAATCTCAACAATTTTGAGAGGGATTTGAAAAGTTTCAATGGGAATGGGAAGAATTGGGACAAAAATTGGAAAATTTTTAAGGGACTTTGAAAAAATTTCAACTGGAATTTTAGCCATTTTTTGACGTGAAATTGTAAACATGTGGACATGGATTTTGAAAATTCTAGAGAGAATTTTAAAAGCTTCAAGAGAATTTCAACAATTTTGAGAGGGATTTGAAAAGTTTCAATGGGAATGGGAAGAATTGGGACAAAAATTGGAAAATTTTTAAGGGACTTTGAAAAAATTTCAACTGGAATTTTAGCCATTTTTTGACGTGAAATTGTAAACATGTGGACATGGATTTTGAAAATTCTAGAGAGAATTTTAAAAGCTTCAACAGAATTTCTACAATTTTGAGAGGGATTTGAAAAGTTTCAATGGGAATGGGAAGAATTGGGACAAAAATTGGAAAATTTTTAAGGGACTTTGAAAAAATTTCAGCTGGAATTTTAGCCATTTTTTGACGTGAAATTGTAAACATGTGGCCATGGATTTTGAAAATTCTAGAGAGAATTTTAAAAGCTTCAACAGAATTTCAACAATTTGGAGAGGGATTTGAAAAGTTTCAATGGGAATGGGAAGAATTGGGACAAAAATTGGAAAACTTTTAAGGGACTTTGAAAAAATTTCAACTGGAATTTTAGCCATTTTTTGACGTGAAATTGTAAACATGTGGACATGGATTTTGAAAATTCTAGAGAGAATTTTAAAAGCTTCAACAGAATTTCAACAATTTGGAGAGGGATTTGAAAAGTTTCAATGGGAATGGGAAGAATTGGGACAAAAATTGGAAAATTTTGAAGGGACTTTGAAAAAATTTCAACTGGAATTTTAGCCATTTTTTGACGTGAAATTGTAAACATGTGGACATGGATTTTGAAAATTCTAGAGAGAATTTTAAAAGCTTCAAAAGAATTTCAACAATTTTGAGAGGGATTTGAAAGGTTTCAATGGGAATGGGAAGAATTGGGACAAAAATTGGAAAATTTTTAAGGGACTTTGAAAAAATTTCAACTGGAATTTTAGCCATTTTTGACGTGAAATTGTAAACATGTGGCCATGGATTTTGAAAATTCTAGAGAGAATTTTAAAAGCTTCAAGAGAATTTCAACAATTTTGAGAGGATTTGAAAAGTTTCAATGGGAATGGGAAGAATTGGGACAAAAATTGGAAAACTTTTAAGGGACTTTGAAAAAATTTCAACTGGAATTTTAGCCATTTTTTGACATGAAATTGTAAACATGTGGACATGGATTTTGAAAATTCTAGAGAGAATTTTAAAAACTTCAAGAGAATTTCAACAATTTTGAGAGGGATTTGAAAAGTTTCAATGGGAATGGGAAGAATTGGGACAAAAATTGGAAAACTTTTAAGGGACTTTGAAAAAATTTCAACTGGAATTTTAGCCATTTTTTGACGTGAAATTGTAAACATGTGGACATGGATTTTGAAAATTCTAGAGAGAATTTTAAAAGCTTCAAGAGAATTTCAACAATTTTGAGAGGGATTTGAAAAGTTTCAATGGGAATGGGAAGAATTGGGACAAAAATTGGAAAATTTTGAAGGGACTTTGAAAAAATTTCAACTGGAATTTTAGCCATTTTTTGACGTGAAATTGTAAACATGTGGACATGGATTTTGAAAATTCTAGAGAGAATTTTAAAAGCTTCAAAAGAATTTCAACAATTTTGAGAGGGATTTGAAAGGTTTCAATGGGAATGGGAAGAATTGGGACAAAAATTGGAAAATTTTGAAGGGACTTTGAAAAAATTTCAACTGGAATTTTAGCCATTTTTTGACGTGAAATTGTAAACATGTGGACATGGATTTTGAAAATTCTAGAGAGAATTTTAAAAGCTTCAAGAGAATTTCAACAATTTTGAGAGGGATTTGAAAAGTTTCAATGGGAATGGGAAGAATTGGGACAAAAATTGGAAAACTTTTAAGGGACTTTGAAAAAATTTCAACTGGAATTTTAGCCATTTTTTGACATGAAATTGTAAACATGTGGACATGGATTTTGAAAATTCTAGAGAGAATTTTAAAAACTTCAAGAGAATTTCAACAATTTTGAGAGGGATTTGAAAAGTTTCAATGGGAATGGGAAGAATTGGGACAAAAATTGGAAAACTTTTAAGGGACTTTGAAAAATTTCAACTGGAATTTTAGCCATTTTTGACGTGAAATTGTAAACATGTGGACATGGATTTTGAAAATTCTAGAGAGAATTTTAAAAGCTTCAAGAGAATTTCAACAATTTTGAGAGGGATTTGAAAAGTTTCAATGGGAATGGGAAGAATTGGGACAAAATTGGAAAATTTTTAAGGGACTTTGAAAAATTTTCAACTGGAATTTTAGCCATTTTTTGACGTGAAATTGTAAACATGTGGACATGGATTTTGAAAATTCTAGAGAGAATTTTAAAAGCTTCAACAGAATTTCAACAATTTTGAGAGGGATTTGAAAAGTTTCAATGGAATGGGAAGAATTGGGACAAAAATTGGAAAATTTTTAAGGGACTTTGAAAAAATTTCAACTGGAATTTTTAGCCATTTTTTGACGTGAAATTGTAAACATGTGGCCATGGATTTTGAAAATTCTAGAGAGAATTTTAAAAGCTTCAACAGAATTTCAACAATTTGGAGAGGGATTTGAAAAGTTTCAATGGGAATGGGAAGAATTGGGACAAAAATTGGAAAACTTTTAAGGGACTTTGAAAAAATTTCAACTGGAATTTTAGCAATTTTTTGACGTGAAATTGTAAACATGTGGACATGGATTTTGAAAATTCTAGAGAGAATTTTAAAAGCTTCAAGAGAATTTCAACAATTTTGAGAGGGATTTGAAAAGTTTCAATGGGAATGGGAAGAATTGGGACAAAAATTGGAAAATTTTTAAGGGACTTTGAAAAAATTTCAACTGGAATTTTAGCCATTTTTTGACGTGAAATTGTAAACATGTGGACATGGATTTTGAAAATTCTAGAGAGAATTTTAAAAGCTTCAAGAGAATTTCAACAATTTTGAGAGGGATTTGAAAAGTTTCAATGGGAATGGGAAGAATTGGGACAAAATTGGAAAACTTTTAAGGGACTTTGAAAAAATTTCAACTGGAATTTTAGCCATTTTTTGACGTGAAATTGTAAACATGTGGACATGGATTTTGAAAATTCTAGAGAGAATTTTAAAAGCTTCAACAGAATTTCAACAATTTGGAGAGGGATTTGAAAAGTTTCAATGGGAATGGGAAGAATTGGGACAAAAATTGGAAAATTTTGAAGGGGACTTTGAAAAAATTTCAACTGGAATTTTAGCCATTTTTTGACGTGAAATTGTAAACATGTGGACATGGATTTTGAAAATTCTAGAGAGAATTTTAAAAGCTTCAAGAGAATTTCAACAATTTTGAGAGGGATTTGAAAGGTTTCAATGGGAATGGAAGAATTGGGACAAAAATTGGAAAATTTTTAAGGGACTTTGAAAAAATTTCAACTGGAATTTTAGCCATTTTTTGACGTGAAATTGTAAACATGTGGACATGGATTTTGAAAATTCTAGAGAGAATTTTAAAAGCTTCAAGAGAATTTCAACAATTTTGAGAGGGATTTGAAAAGTTTCAATGGGAATGGGAAAAATTGGGACAAAAATTGGAAAATTTTTAAGGGACTTTGAAAAAATTTCAACTGGAATTTTAGCCATTTTTTGACATGAAATTGTAAACATGTGGACATGGATTTTGAAAATTCTAGAGAGAATTTAAAAGCTTCAAGAGAATTTCAACAATTTTGGAGGGATTTGAAAAGTTTCAATGGGAATGGGAAGAATTGGGACAAAAATTGGAAAATTTTGAAGGGGACTTTGAAAAAATTTCAACTGGAATTTTAGCCATTTTTTGACGTGAAATTGTAAACATGTGGACATGGATTTTGAAAATTCTAGAGAGAATTTTAAAAGCTTCAACAGAATTTCAACAATTTTGAGAGGGATTTGAAAAGTTTCAATGGGAATGGGAAGAATTGGGACAAAAATTGGAAAATTTTTAAGGGACTTTGAAAAAATTTCAACTGGAATTTTAGCCATTTTTTGACGTGAAATTGTAAACATGTGGCCATGGATTTTGAAAATTCTAGAGAGAATTTTAAAAGCTTCAACAGAATTTCTACAATTTTGAGAGGGATTTGAAAAGTTTCAATGGGAATGGGAAGAATTGGGACAAAAATTGGAAAATTTTTAAGGGACTTTGAAAAAATTTCAACTGGAATTTTAGCCATTTTTTGACGTGAAATTGTAAACATGTGGCCATGGATTTTGAAAATTCTAGAAAGAATTTTAAAAGCTTCAACAGAATTTCAACAATTTTGAGAGGGATTTGAAAAGTTTCAATGGGAATGGGAAGAATTGGGACAAAAATTGGAAAATTTTTAAGGGACTTTGAAAAAATTTCAACTGGAACTTTAGCATTTTTTTACGTGAAATTGTAAACATGTGGCCATGGATTTTGAAAATTCTAGAGAGAATTTTAAAAGCTTCAAGAGAATTTCAACAATTTTGAGAGGGATTTGAAAAGTTTCAATGAAAATGGGAAGAATTGGGACAAAAATTGGAAAATTTTTAAGGGACTTTGAAAAAATTTCAACTGGAATTTTAGCAGTTTTTTGACGTGAAATTGTAAACATGTGGCCATGGATTTTGAAAATTCTAGAGAGAATTTTAAAAGCTTCAAGAGAATTTCCACAATTTGGAGAGGGATTTGAAAAGTTTCAATGGGAATGGGAAGAATTGGGACAAAAATTGGAAAATTTTTAAGGGACTTTGAAAAAATTTCAACTGGAATTTTAGCCATTTTTGACGTGAAATTGTAAACATGTGGCCATGGATTTTGAAAATTCTAGAGAGAATTTTAAAAGCTTCAAGAGAATTTCAACAATTTGGAGAGGGATTTGAAAAGTTTCAATGGGAATGGGAAGAATTGGGACAAAATTGGAAAATTTTTAAGGGACTTTGAAAAAATTTCAACTGGAACTTTAGCATTTTTTTTACGTGAAATTGTAAACATGTGGCCATGGATTTTGAAAATTCTAGAGAGAATTTTAAAAGCTTCAAGAGAATTTCAACAATTTTGAGAGGGATTTGAAAAGTTTCAATGGGAATGGGAAGAATTGGGACAAAAATTGGAAAATTTTAAGGGACTTTGAAAAAATTTCAACTGGAATTTTAGCCATTTTTTGACATGAAATTGTAAACATGTGGACATGGATTTTGAAAATTCTAGAGAGAATTTTAAAAGCTTCAACAGAATTTCAACAATTTGGAGAGGGATTTGGAAGGTTTCAATGGGAATGGGAAGAATTGGGACAAAAATTGGAAAATTTTTCAGGGACTTTGAAAAAATTTCAACTGCAATTTTAGCCATTTTTTGACGTGAAATTGTAAACATGTGGACATGGATTTTGAAAGTTCTAGAGAGAATTTTAAAAGCTTCAACAGAATTTCAACAATTTTGAGAGGGATTTGAAAAGTTTCAATGGGAATGGGAAGAATTGGGACAAAAATTGGAAAATTTTTAAGGGACTTTGAAAAAATTTCAACTGGAATTTTAGCCATTTTTTTGATGTGAAATTGTAAACATGTGGCCATGGATTTTGAAAATTCTAGAGAGAATTTTAAAAGCTTCAAGAGAATTTCAACAATTTTGAGAGGGATTTGAAAAGTTTCAATGGGAATGGGAAGAATTGGGACAAAAATTGGAAAACTTTTAAGGGACTTTGAAAAAATTTCAACTGGAATTTTGACGTGAAATTGTAAACATGTGGCCATGGATTTTGAAAATTCTAGAGAGAATTTTAAAAGCTTCAAGAGAATTTCAACAATTTGGAGAGGGATTTGAAAAGTTTCAATGGGAATGGGAAGAATTGGGACAAAAATTGGAAAATTTTTAAGGGACTTTGAAAAAATTTCAACTGGAACTTTAGCATTTTTTTTACGTGAAATTGTAAACATGTGGCCATGGATTTTGAAAATTCTAGAGAGAATTTTAAAAGCTTCAAGAGAATTTCAACAATTTTGAGAGGGATTTGAAAAGTTTCAATGGGAATGGGAAGAATTGGGACAAAAATTGGAAAATTTTTAAGGGACTTTGAAAAAATTTCAACCTGAATTTTAGCAATTTTTTATGTGAAATTGTAAACATGTGGCCATGGATTTTGAAAATTCTAGAGAGAATTTTAAAAGCTTCAACAGAATTTCAACAATTTTGAGAGGGATTTGAAAAGTTTCAATGGGAATGGGAAGAATTGGGACAAAAATTGGAAAATTTTTAAGGGACTTTGAAAAAATTTCAACTGGAATTTTAGCAATTTTTTGACGTGAAATTGTAAACATGTGGACATGGATTTTGAAAATTCTAGAGAGAATTTTAAAAGCTTCAACAGAATTTCAACAATTTGGAGAGGGATTTGGAAGGTTTCAATGGGAATGGGAAGAATTGGGACAAAAATTGGAAAATTTTTAAGGGACTTTGAAAAAATTTCAACTGGAATTTTAGCCATTTTTTGACGTGAAATTGTAAACATGTGGCCATGGATTTTGAAAATTCTAGAGAGAATTTTAAAAGCTTCAAGAGAATTTCAACAATTTTGAGAGGGATTTGAAAAGTTTCAATGGGAATGGGAAGAATTGGGACAAAAATTGGAAAACTTTTAAGGGACTTTGAAAAAATTTCAACTGGAATTTTAGCCATTTTTTGACGTGAAATTGTAAACATGTGGCCATGGATTTTGAAAATTCTAGAGAGAATTTTAAAAGCTTCAACAGAATTTCAACAATTTTGAGAGGGATTTGAAAAGTTTCAATGGGAATGGGAAGAATTGGGACAAAAATTGGAAAATTTTTAAGGGACTTTGAAAAAATTTCAACTGGAATTTTAGCCATTTTTTGTCGTGAAATTGTAAACATGTTGAAGTGGATTTTGAAAATTCTAGAGAGAATTTTAAAAGCTTCAAGAGAATTTCAACAATTTTGAGAGGGATTTGAAAAGTTTCAATGGGAATGGGAAGAATTGGGACAAAAATTGGAAAATTTTTAAGGGACTTTGAAAAAATTTCAACTGGAATTTTAGCCATTTTTTGACGTGAAATTGTAAACATGTGGCCATGGATTTTGAAAATTCTAGAAAGAATTTTAAAAGCTTCAACAGAATTTCAACAATTTTGAGAGGGATTTGAAAAGTTTCAATGGGAATGGGAAGAATTGGGACAAAAATTGGAAAATTTTTAAGGGACTTTGAAAACATTTCAACTGGAACTTTAGCATTTTTTTGACGTGAAATTGTAAACATGTGGCCATGGATTTTGAAAATTCTAGAGAGAATTTTAAAAGCTTCAAGAGAATTTCAACAATTTTGAGAGGGATTTGAAAAGTTTCAATGGGAATGGGAAGAATTGGGACAAAAATTGGAAAATTTTTAAGGGACTTTGAAAAAATTTCAACTGGAATTTTAGCCATTTTTTGACGTGAAATTGTAAACATGTGGACATGGATTTTGAAAATTCTAGAGAGAATTTTAAAAGCTTCAACAGAATTTCAACAATTTTGAGAGGGATTTGAAAAGTTTCAATGGGAATGGGAAGAATTGGAACAAAAATTGGAAAATTTTTAAGGGACTTTGAAAAAATTTCAACTGGAATTTTAGCCATTTTTTGACGTGAAATTGTAAACATGTGGACATGGATTTTGAAAATTCTAGAGAGAATTTTAAAAGCTTCAACAGAATTTCAACAATTTTGAGAGGGATTTGAAAAGTTTCAATGGGAATGGGAAGAATTGGGACAAAAATTGGAAAATTTTTAAGGGACTTTGAAAAAATTTCAACTGGAATTTTAGCATTTTTTTTTACGTGAAATTGTAAACATGTGGCCATGGATTTTGAAAATTCTAGAGAGAATTTTAAAAGCTTCAAGAGAATTTCAACAATTTTGAGAGGGATTTGAAAAGTTTCAATGGAATTGGGACAAAAATTGGAAAATTTTTAAGGGACTTTGAAAAAATTTCAACTGGAATTTTAGCCATTTTTTGACATGAAATTGTAAACATGTGGCCATGGATTTTGAAAATTCTAGAGAGAATTTTAAAAGCTTCAAGAGAATTTCAACAATTTTGAGAGGGATTTGAAAAGTTTCAATGGGAATGGGAAGAATTGGGACAAAAATTGGAAAATTTTTAAGGGACTTTGAAAAAATTTCAACTGGAATTTTAGCCATTTTTTGACGTGAAATTGTAAACATGTGGACATGGATTTTGAAAATTCTAGAGAGAATTTTAAAAGCTTCAAGAGAATTTCAACAATTTGGAGAGGGATTTGAAAAGTTTCAATAGGAATGGGAAGAATTGGGACAAAAATTGGAAAATTTTTAAGGGACTTTGAAAAAATTTCAACTGGAATTTTAGCCATTTTTTGACGTGAAATTGTAAACATGTGGCCATGGATTTTGAAAATTCTAGAGAGAATTTTAAAAGCTTCAAGAGAATTTCAACAATTTGGAGAGGGATTTGAAAAGTTTCAATGGGAATGGGAAGAATTGGGACAAAAATTGGAAAATTTTTAAGGGACTTTGAAAAAATTTCAACTGGAATTTTAGCATTTTTTTTACGTGAAATTGTAAACATGTGGCCATGGATTTTGAAAATTCTAGAGAGAATTTTAAAAGCTTCAAGAGAATTTCAACAATTTTGAGAGGGATTTGAAAAGTTTCAATGGGAATGGGAAGAATTGGGACAAAAATTGGAAAATTTTTAAGGGACTTTGAAAAAATTTCAACTGGAATTTTAGCAATTTTTTATGTGAAATTGTAAACATGTGGCCATGGATTTTGAAAATTCTAGAGAGAATTTTAAAAGCTTCATCAGAATTTCAACAATTTTGAGAGGGATTTGAAAAGTTTCAATGGGAATGGGAAGAATTGGGACAAAAATTGGAAAATTTTTAAGGGACTTTGAAAAAATTTCAACTGGAATTTTAGCCATTTTTTGACGTGAAATTGTAAACATGTGGCCATGGATTTTGAAAATTCTAGAGAGAATTTTAAAAGCTTCAAGAGAATTTCAACAATTTTGAGAGGGATTTGAAAAGTTTCAATGGGAATGGGAAGAATTGGGACAAAAATTGGAAAATTTTTAAGGGACTTTGAAAAAATTTCAACTGGAATTTTAGCCATTTTTTGACGTGAAATTGTAAACATGTGGACATGGATTTTGAAAATTCTAGAGAGAATTTTAAAAGCTTCAAGAGAATTTCAACAATTTTGAGAGGGATTTGAAAAGTTTCAATGGGAATGGGAAGAATTGGGACAAAAATTGGAAAATTTTTAAGGGACTTGGAAAAAATTTCAACTGGAATTTTAGCCATTTTTTTACGTGAAATTGTAAACATGTGGCCATGGATTTTGAAAATTCTAGAGAGAATTTTAAAAGCTTCAAGAGAATTTCAACAATTTGGAGAGGAATTTGAAAAGTTTCAATGGGAATGGGAAGAATTGGGACAAAAATTGGAAAATTTTTCAGGGACTTTGAAAAAATTTCAACTGCAATTTTAGCCATTTTTTTACGTGAAATTGTAAACATGTGGCCATGGATTTTGAAAATTCTAGAGAGAATTTTAAAAGCTTCAAGAGAATTTCAACAATTTTGAGAGGGATTTGAAAAGTTTCAATGGGAATGGGAAGAATTGGGACAAAAATTGGAAAATTTTTAAGGGACTTTGAAAAAATTTCAACTGGAATTTTAGCCATTTTTTTACGTGAAATTGTAAACATGTGGACATGGATTTTGAAAATTCTAGAGAGAATTTTAAAAGCTTCAAGAGAATTTCAACAATTTTGAGAGGGATTTGAAAAGTTTCAATGGGAATGGGAAGAATTGGGACAAAAATTGGAAAATTTTTAAGGGACTTTGAAAAAATTTCAACTGGAATTTTAGCCATTTTTTGACGTGAAATTGTAAACATGTTGAAGTGGATTTTGAAAATTCTAGAGAGAATTTTAAAAGCTTCAAGAGAATTTCAACAATTTTGAGAGGGATTTGAAAAGTTTCAATGGGAATGGGAAGAATTGGGACAAAAATTGGAAAATTTTTCAGGGACTTGGAAAAAATTTCAACTGGAATTTTAGCAATTTTTTGACGTGAAACTGTAAACATGTGGCCATGCATTTTGAAAATTCTAGAGAGAATTTTAAAAGCTTCAACAGAATTTCAACAATTTTGAGAGGGATTTGAAAAGTTTCAATGGGAATGGGAAGAATTGGGACAAAAATTGGAAAATTTTTAAGGGACTTTGAAAAAATTTCAACCTGAACTTTAGCAATTTTTTATGTGAAATTGTAAACATGTGGCCATGGATTTTGAAAATTCTAGAGAGAATTTTAAAAGCTTCAACAGAATTTCAACAATTTTGAGAGGGATTTGAAAAGTTTCAATGGGAATGGGAAGAATTGGGACAAAAATTGGAAAATTTTTAAGGGACTTTGAAAAAATTTCAACTGGAATTTTAGCCATTTTTTGACGTGAAATTGTAAACATGTGGACATGGATTTTGAAAATTCTAGAGAGAATTTTAAAAGCTTCAAGAGAATTTCAACAATTTTGAGAGGGATTTGAAAAGTTTCAATGGGAATGGGAAGAATTGGGACAAAAATTGGAAAATTTTTAAGGGACTTTGAAAACATTTCAACTGGAATTTTAGCATTTTTTTTTACGTGAAATTGTAAACATGTGGCCATGGATTTTGAAAATTCTAGAGAGAATTTTAAAAGCTTCAAGAGAATTTCAACAATTTTGAGAGGGATTTGAAAAGTTTCAATGGAATTGGGACAAAAATTGGAAAATTTTTAAGGGACTTTGAAAAAATTTCAACTGGAATTTTAGCCATTTTTTGACATGAAATTGTAAACATGTGGCCATGGATTTTGAAAATTCTAGAGAGAATTTTAAAAGCTTCAAGAGAATTTCAACAATTTTGAGAGGGATTTGAAAAGTTTCAATGGGAATGGGAAGAATTGGGACAAAAATTGGAAAATTTTTAAGGGACTTTGAAAAAATTTCAACTGGAATTTTAGCCATTTTTTGACGTGAAATTGTAAACATGTGGACATGGATTTTGAAAATTCTAGAGAGAATTTTAAAAGCTTCAACAGAATTTCAACAATTTGGAGAGGGATTTGAAAAGTTTCAATAGGAATGGGAAGAATTGGGACAAAAATTGGAAAATTTTTAAGGGACTTTGAAAAAATTTCAACTGGAATTTTAGCAATTTTTTGACGTGAAATTGTAAACATGTGGCCATGGATTTTGAAAATTCTAGAGAGAATTTTAAAAGCTTCAAGAGAATTTCAACAATTTTGAGAGGGATTTGAAAAGTTTCAATGGGAATGGGAAGAATTGGGACAAAAATTGGAAAATTTTTAAGGGACTTTGAAAAAATTTCAACTGGAATTTTAGCCATTTTTTGACGTGAAATTGTAAACATGTGGCCATGGATTTTGAAAATTCTAGAGAGAATTTTAAAAGCTTCAAGAGAATTTCAACAATTTTGAGAGGGATTTGAAAAGTTTCAATGGGAATGGGAAGAATTGGGACAAAAATTGGAAAATTTTTAAGGGACTTTGAAAAAATTTCAACTGGAATTTTAGCAATTTTTTATGTGAAATTGTAAACATGTGGCCATGGATTTTGAAAATTCTAGAGAGAATTTTAAAAGCTTCAAGAGAATTTCAACAATTTTGAGAGGGATTTGAAAAGTTTCAATGGGAATGGGAAGAATTGGGACAAAAATTGGAAAATTTTTAAGGGACTTTGAAAAAATTTCAACTGGAATTTTAGCCATTTTTTGACGTGAAATTGTAAACATGTGGACATGGATTTTGAAAATTCTAGAGAGAATTTTAAAAGCTTCAAGAGAATTTCAACAATTTTGAGAGGGATTTGAAAAGTTTCAATGGGAATGGAAGAATTGGGACAAAAATTGGAAAATTTTTAAGGGACTTTGAAAACATTTCAACTGGAATTTTAGCATTTTTTTTTACGTGAAATTGTAAACATGTGGCCATGGATTTTGAAAATTCTAGAGAGAATTTTAAAAGCTTCAAGAGAATTTCAACAATTTTGAGAGGGATTTGAAAAGTTTCAATGGAATTGGGACAAAAATTGGAAAATTTTTAAGGGACTTTGAAAAAATTTCAACTGGAATTTTAGCCATTTTTTGACATGAAATTGTAAACATGTGGCCATGGATTTTGAAAATTCTAGAGAGAATTTTAAAAGCTTCAAGAGAATTTCAACAATTTTGAGAGGGATTTGAAAAGTTTCAATAGGAATGGGAAGAATTGGGACAAAAATTGGAAAATTTTTAAGGGACTTTGAAAAAATTTCAACTGGAATTTTAGCCATTTTTTGACGTGAAATTGTAAACATGTGGACATGGATTTTGAAAATTCTAGAGAGAATTTTAAAAGCTTCAACAGAATTTCAACAATTTGGAGAGGGATTTGAAAAGTTTCAATGGGAATGGGAAGAATTGGGACAAAAATTGGAAAATTTTTAAGGGACTTTGAAAAAATTTCAACTGGAATTTTAGCAATTTTTTGACGTGAAATTGTAAACATGTGGCCATGGATTTTGAAAATTCTAGAGAGAATTTTAAAAGCTTCAAGAGAATTTCAACAATTTTGAGAGGGATTTGAAAAGTTTCAATGGGAATGGGAAGAATTGGGACAAAAATTGGAAAATTTTTAAGGGACTTTGAAAAAATTTCAACTGGAATTTTAGCATTTTTTTTACGTGAAATTGTAAACATGTGGCCATGGATTTTGAAAATTCTAGAGAGAATTTTAAAAGCTTCAAGAGAATTTCAACAATTTTGAGAGGGATTTGAAAAGTTTCAATGGGAATGGGAAGAATTGGGACAAAAATTGGAAAATTTTTAAGGGACTTTGAAAAAATTTCAACTGGAATTTTAGCAATTTTTTATGTGAAATTGTAAACATGTGGCCATGGATTTTGAAAATTCTAGAGAGAATTTTAAAAGCTTCAAGAGAATTTCAACAATTTTGAGAGGGATTTGAAAAGTTTCAATGGGAATGGGAAGAATTGGGACAAAAATTGGAAAATTTTTAAGGGACTTTGAAAAAATTTCAACTGGAATTTTAGCCATTTTTTGACGTGAAATTGTAAACATGTGGACATGGATTTTGAAAATTCTAGAGAGAATTTTAAAAGCTTCAACAGAATTTCAACAATTTTGAGAGGGATTTGAAAAGTTTCAATGGGAATGGGAAGAATTGGGACAAAAATTGGAAAATTTTTAAGGGACTTTGAAAAAATTTCAACTGGAATTTTAGCCATTTTTTGACGTGAAATTGTAAACATGTGGACATGGATTTTGAAAATTCTAGAGAGAATTTTAAAAGCTTCAACAGAATTTCAACAATTTGGAGAGGGATTTGAAAAGTTTCAATGGGAATGGGAAGAATTGGGACAAAAATTGGAAAATTTTTAAGGGAACTTTGAAAAAATTTCAACTGGAATTTTAGCAATTTTTTTACGTGAAATTGTAAACATGTGGCCATGGATTTTGAAAATTCTAGAGAGAATTTTAAAAGCTTCAAGAGAATTTCAACAATTTGGAGAGGGATTTGAAAAGTTTCAATGGGAATGGGAAGAATTGGGACAAAAATTGGAAAACTTTTAAGGGACTTTGAAAAAATTTCAACTGGAATTTTAGCAATTTTTTGACGTGAAATTGTAAACATGTGGACATGGATTTTGAAAATTCTAGAGAGAATTTTAAAAGCTTCAAGAGAATTTCAACAATTTGGAGAGGGATTTGAAAAGTTTCAATGGGAATGGGAAGAATTGGGACAAAAATTGGAAAATTTTTAAGGGACTTTGAAAAAATTTCAACTGGAATTTTAGCCATTTTTTGACGTGAAATTGTAAACATGTGGACATGGATTTTGAAAATTCTAGAGAGAATTTTAAAAGCTTCAAGAGAATTTCAACAATTTGGAGAGGGATTTGAAAAGTTTCAATGGGAATGGGAAGAATTGGGACAAAAATTGGAAAATTTTTCAGGGACTTTGAAAAAATTTCAACTGGAATTTTAGCAATTTTTTGACGTGAAACTGTAAACATGTGGCCATGGATTTTGAAAATTCTAGAGAGAATTTTAAAAGCTTCAAGAGAATTTCAACAATTTGGAGAGGGATTTGAAAAGTTTCAATGGGAATGGGAAGAATTGGGACAAAAATTGGAAAATTTTTAAGGGACTTTGAAAAAATTTCAACTGGAATTTTAGCCATTTTTTGATGTGAAATTGTAAACATGTGGACATGGATTTTGAAAATTCTAGAGAGAATTTTAAAAGCTTCAACAGAATTTCAACAATTTTGAGAGGGATTTGAAAAGTTTCAATGGGAATGGGAAGAATTGGGACAAAAATTGGAAAATTTTTAAGGGACTTTGAAAAAATTTCAACTGGAATTTTACCATTTTTTTTACGTGAAATTGTAAACATGTGGCCATGGATTTTGAAAATTCTAGAGAGAATTTTAAAAGCTTCAACAGAATTTCAACAATTTTGAGAGGGATTTGAAAAGTTTCAATGGGAATGGGAAGAATTGGGACAAAAATTGGAAAATTTTTAAGGGACTTTGAAAAAATTTCAACTGGAATTTTAGCCATTTTTTGACGTGAAATTGTAAACATGTGGACATGGATTTTGAAAATTCTAGAGAGAATTTTAAAAGCTTCAAGAGAATTCAACAATTTTGAGAGGGATTTGAAAAGTTTCAATGGGAATGGGAAGAATTGGGACAAAAATTGGAAAATTTTTAAGGGACTTTGAAAAAATTTCAACTGGAATTTTAGCCATTTTTTGACGTGAAATTGTAAACATGTGGACATGGATTTTGAAAATTCTAGAGAGAATTTTAAAAGCTTCAAGAGAATTTCAACAATTTTGAGAGGGATTTGAAAAGTTTCAATGGGAATGGGAAGAATTGGGACAAAAATTGGAAAATTTTTAAGGGACTTTGAAAAAATTTCAACTGGAATTTTAGCAATTTTTTGACGTGAAATTGTAAACATGTGGCCATGGATTTTGAAAATTCTAGAGAGAATTTTAAAAGCTTCAAGAGAATTTCAACAATTTTGAGAGGGATTTGAAAAGTTTCAATGGGAATGGGAAGAATTGGGACAAAAATTGGAAAATTTTTAAGGGACTTTGAAAAAATTTCAACTGGAATTTTAGCCATTTTTTGACGTGAAATTGTAAACATGTGGCCATGGATTTTGAAAATTCTAGAGAGAATTTTAAAAGCTTCAAGAGAATTTCAACAATTTTGAGAGGGATTTGAAAAGTTTCAATGGGAATGGGAAGAATTGGGACAAAAATTGGAAAATTTTTAAGGGACTTTGAAAAAATTTCAACTGGAATTTTAGCCATTTATGTCGTGAAATTGTAAACATGTGGACATGGATTTTGAAAATTCTAGAGAGAATTTTAAAAGCTTCAACAGAATTTCAACAATTTTGAGAGGGATTTGAAAAGTTTCAATGGGAATGGGAAGAATTGGGACAAAAATTGGAAAATTTTGAAGGGACTTGGAAAAAATTTCAACTGGAATTTTAGCAATTTTTTGACGTGAAATTGTAAACATGTGGACATGGATTTTGAAAATTCTAGAGAGAATTTTAAAAGCTTCAACAGAATTTCAACAATTTGGAGAGGGATTTGAAAAGTTTCAATGGGAATGGGAAGAATTGGGACAAAAATTGGAAAATTTTTAAGGGACTTTGAAAAAATTTCAACTGGAATTTTAGCCATTTTTTGACGTGAAATTGTAAACATGTGGACATGGATTTTGAAAATTCTAGAGAGAATTTTAAAAGCTTCAAGAGAATTTCAACAATTTTGAGAGGGATTTGAAAAGTTTCAATGGGAATGGGAAGAATTGGGACAAAAATTGGAAAACTTTTAAGGGACTTTGAAAAAATTTCAACTGGAATTTTAGCCATTTTTTGACGTGAAATTGTGAACATGTGGACATGGATTTTGAAAATTCTAGAGAGAATTTTAAAAGCTTCAAGAGAATTTCAACAATTTGGAGAGGGATTTGAAAAGTTTCAATGGGAATGGGAAGAATTGGGACAAAAATTGGAAAATTTTTAAGGGACTTTGAAAAAATTTCAACTGGAATTTTAGCCATTTTTTGACGTGAAATTGTAAACATGTGGACATGGATTTTGAAAATTCTAGAGAGAATTTTAAAAGCTTCAAGAGAATTTCAACAATTTTGAGAGGGATTTGAAAAGTTTCAATGGGAATGGGAAGAATTGGGACAAAAATTAGAAAATTTTTAAGGGACTTTGAAAAAATTTCAACTGGAATTTTAGCCATTTATGTCGTGAAATTGTAAACATGTGGACATGGATTTTGAAAATTCTAGAGAGAATTTTAAAAGCTTCAAGAGAATTTCAACAATTTTGAGAGGGATTTGAAAAGTTTCAATGGGAATGGGAAGAATTGGGACAAAAATTGGAAAATTTTTAAGGGACTTTGAAAAAATTTCAACTGGAATTTTAGCCATTTTGTTACGTGAAATTGTAAACATGTGGACATGGATTTTGAAAATTCTAGAGAGAATTTTAAAAGCTTCAAGAGAATTTCAACAATTTTGAGAGGGATTTGAAAAGTTTCAATGGGAATGGGAAGAATTGGGACAAAAATTGGAAAATTTTTAAGGGACTTCGAAAAAATTTCAACTGGAATTTTAGCCATTTTTTGACGTGAAATTGTAAACATGTGGACATGGATTTTGAAAATTCTAGAGAGAATTTTAACAGCTTCAACAGAATTTCAACAATTTTGAGAGGGATTTGAAAAGTTTCAATGGGAATGGGAAGAATTGGGACAAAAATTGGAAAATTTTTAAGGGACTTTGAAAAAATTTCAACTGGAATTTTACCATTTTTTTTACGTGAAATTGTAAACATGTGGCCATGGATTTTGAAAATTCTAGAGAGAATTTTAAAAGCTTCAAGAGAATTTCAACAATTTTGAGAGGGATTTGAAAAGTTTCAATGGGAATGGGAAGAATTGGGACAAAAATTGGAAAATTTTTAAGGGACTTGGAAAAAATTTCAACTGGAATTTTAGCCATTTATGTCGTGAAATTGTAAACATGTGGCCATGGATTTTGAAAATTCTAGAGAGAATTTTAAAAGCTTCAAGAGAATTTCAACAATTTGGAGAGGGATTTGAAAAGTTTCAATGGGAATGGGAAGAATTGGGACAAAAATTGGAAAATTTTTAAGGGACTTTGAAAAAATTTCAACTGGAATTTTAGCCATTTTTTGACGTGAAATTGTAAACATGTGGACATGGATTTTGAAAATTCTAGAGAGAATTTTAAAAGCTTCAAGAGAATTTCAACAATTTTGAGAGGGATTTGAAAAGTTTCAATGGGAATGGGAAGAATTGGGACAAAAATTGGAAAATTTTTAAGGGACTTTGAAAAAATTTCAACTGGAATTTTAGCCATTTTTTGACGTGAAATTGTAAACATGTGGCCATGGATTTTGAAAATTCTAGAGAGAATTTTAAAAGCTTCAAGAGAATTTCAACAATTTTGAGAGGGATTTGAAAAGTTTCAATGGGAATGGGAAGAATTGGGACAAAAATTGGAAAATTTGTAAGGGACTTTGAAAAAATTTCAACTGGAATTTTAGCAATTTTTTGACGTGAAATTGTAAACATGTGGACATGGATTTTGAAAATTCTAGAGAGAATTTTAAAAGCTTCAACAGAATTTCAACAATTTGGAGAGGGATTTGAAAAGTTTCAATGGGAATGGGAAGAATTGGGACAAAAATTGGAAAATTTTTAAGGGACTTTGAAAAAATTTCAACTGGAATTTTAGCCATTTTTTGACGTGAAATTGTAAACATGTGGACATGGATTTTGAAAATTCTAGAGAGAATTTTAAAAGCTTCAAGAGAATTTCAACAATTTTGAGAGGGATTTGAAAAGTTTCAATGGGAATGGGAAGAATTGGGACAAAAATTGGAAAACTTTTAAGGGACTTTGAAAAAATTTCAACTGGAATTTTAGCCATTTTTTGACGTGAAATTGTGAACATGTGGACATGGATTTTGAAAATTCTAGAGAGAATTTTAAAAGCTTCAAGAGAATTTCAACAATTTGGAGAGGGATTTGAAAAGTTTCAATGGGAATGGGAAGAATTGGGACAAAAATTAGAAAATTTTTAAGGGACTTTGAAAAAATTTCAACTGGAATTTTAGCCATTTATGTCGTGAAATTGTAAACATGTGGACATGGATTTTGAAAATTCTAGAGAGAATTTTAAAAGCTTCAAGAGAATTTCAACAATTTTGAGAGGGATTTGAAAAGTTTCAATGGGAATGGGAAGAATTGGGACAAAAATTGGAAAATTTTTAAGGGACTTTGAAAAAATTTCAACTGGAATTTTAGCCATTTTTTGACGTGAAATTGTAAACATGTGGACATGGATTTTGAAAATTCTAGAGAGAATTTTAAAAGCTTCAACAGAATTTCAACAATTTGGAGAGGGATTTGAAAAGTTTCAATGGGAATGGGAAGAATTGGGACAAAAATTGGAAAATTTTTAAGGGACTTTGAAAAAATTTCAACTGGAATTTTAGCCATTTTTTGACGTGAAATTGTAAACATGTGGCCATGGATTTTGAAAATTCTAGAGAGAATTTTAAAAGCTTCAAGAGAATTTCAACAATTTGGAGAGGGATTTGAAAAGTTTCAATGGGAATGGGAAGAATTGGGACAAAAATTGGAAAATTTTTAAGGGACTTTGAAAAAATTTCAACTGGAATTTTAGCCATTTTTTGACGTGAAATTGTAAACATGTGGCCATGGATTTTGAAAATTCTAGAGAGAATTTTAAAAGCTTCAAGAGAATTTCAACAATTTTGAGAGGGATTTGAAAAGTTTCAATGGGAATGGGAAGAATTGGGACAAAAATTGGAAAATTTTTAAGGGACTTTGAAAAAATTTCAACTGGAATTTTAGCCATTTTTTGACGTGAAATTGTAAACATGTGGCCATGGATTTTGAAAATTCTAGAGAGAATTTTAAAAGCTTCAAGAGAATTTCAACAATTTTGAGAGGGATTTGAAAAGTTTCAATGGGAATGGGAAGAATTGGGACAAAAATTGGAAAATTTTTAAGGGACTTTGAAAAAATTTCAACTGGAATTTTAGCCATTTATGTCGTGAAATTGTAAACATGTGGCCATGCATTTTGAAAATTCTAGAGAGAATTTTAAAAGCTTCAAGAGAATTTCAACAATTTTGAGAGGGATTCTAAAAGTTTCAATGGGAATGGGAAGAATTGGGACAAAAATTGGAAAATTTTTAAGGGACTTTGAAAAAATTTCAACTGGAATTTTAGCCATTTTTTGACGTGAAATTGTAAACATGTGGACGTGGATTTTGAAAATTCTAGAGAGAATTTTAAAAGCTTCAAGAGAATTTCAACAATTTGGAGAGGGATTTGAAAAGTTTCAATGGGAATGGGAAGAATTGGGACAAAAATTGGAAAATTTTTAAGGGACTTTGAAAAAATTTCAACTGGAATTTTAGCAATTTTTTGACGTGAAATTGTAAACATGTGGCCATGGATTTTGAAAATTCTAGAGAGAATTTTAAAAGCTTCAAGAGAATTTCAACAATTTTGAGAGGGATTTGAAAAGTTTCAATGGGAATGGGAAGAATTGGGACAAAAATTGGAAAATTTGTAAGGGACTTTGAAAAAATTTCAACTGGAATTTTAGCCATTTTTTGACGTGAAATTGTAAACATGTGGACATGGATTTTGAAAATTCTAGAGAGAATTTTAAAAGCTTCAACAGAATTTCAACAATTTTGAGAGGGATTTGAAAAGTTTCAATGGGAATGGGAAGAATTGGAACAAAAATTGGAAAATTTTTAAGGGACTTTGAAAAAATTTCAACTGGAATTTTAGCAATTTTTTGACGTGAAATTGTAAACATGTGGACATGGATTTTGAAAATTCTAGAGAGAATTTTAAAAGCTTCAACAGAATTTCAACAATTTTGAGAGGGATTTGAAAAGTTTCAATGGGAATGGGAAGAATTGGGACAAAAATTGGAAAACTTTTAAGGGACTTTGAAAAAATTTCAACTGGAATTTTAGCCATTTTTTGACGTGAAATTGTGAACATGTGGACATGGATTTTGAAAATTCTAGAGAGAATTTTAAAAGCTTCAAGAGAATTTCAACAATTTGGAGAGGGATTTGAAAAGTTTCAATGGGAATGGGAAGAATTGGGACAAAAATTGGAAAATTTTTAAGGGACTTTGAAAAAATTTCAACTGGAATTTTAGCCATTTTTTGACGTGAAATTGTAAACATGTGGACATGGATTTTGAAAATTCTAGAGAGAATTTTAAAAGCTTCAAGAGAATTTCAACAATTTTGAGAGGGATTTGAAAAGTTTCAATGGGAATGGGAAGAATTGGGACAAAAATTGGAAAATTTTTAAGGGACTTTGAAAAAATTTCAACTGGAATTTTACCATTTTTTTTACGTGAAATTGTAAACATGTGGACATGGATTTTGAAAATTCTAGAGAGAATTTTAAAAGCTTCAACAGAATTTCAACAATTTTGAGAGGGATTTGAAAAGTTTCAATGGGAATGGGAAGAATTGGGACAAAAATTGGAAAATTTTGAAGGGACTTGGAAAAAATTTCAACTGGAATTTTAGCAATTTTTTGACGTGAAATTGTAAACATGTGGACATGGATTTTGAAAATTCTAGAGAGAATTTTAAAAGCTTCAACAGAATTTCAACAATTTGGAGAGGGATTTGAAAAGTTTCAATGGGAATGGGAAGAATTGGGACAAAAATTGGAAAATTTTTAAGGGACTTTGAAAAAATTTCAACTGGAATTTTAGCCATTTTTTGACGTGAAATTGTGAACATGTGGACATGGATTTTGAAAATTCTAGAGAGAATTTTAAAAGCTTCAAGAGAATTTCAACAATTTTGAGAGGGATTTGAAAAGTTTCAATGGGAATGGGAAGAATTGGGACAAAAATTGGAAAACTTTTAAGGGACTTTGAAAAAATTTCAACTGGAATTTTAGCCATTTTTTGACGTGAAATTGTGAACATGTGGACATGGATTTTGAAAATTCTAGAGAGAATTTTAAAAGCTTCAAGAGAATTTCAACAATTTGGAGAGGGATTTGAAAAGTTTCAATGGGAATGGGAAGAATTGGGACAAAAATTGGAAAATTTTTAAGGGACTTTGAAAAAATTTCAACTGGAATTTTAGCCATTTTTTGACGTGAAATTGTAAACATGTGGACATGGATTTTGAAAATTCTAGAGAGAATTTTAAAAGCTTCAAGAGAATTTCAACAATTTTGAGAGGGATTTGAAAAGTTTCAATGGGAATGGGAAGAATTGGGACAAAAATTGGAAAATTTTTAAGGGACTTTGAAAAAATTTCAACTGGAATTTTAGCCATTTTTTGACGTGAAATTGTAAACATGTGGACATGGATTTTGAAAATTCTAGAGAGAATTTTAAAAGCTTCAACAGAATTTCAACAATTTGGAGAGGGATTTGAAAAGTTTCAATGGGAATGGGAAGAATTGGGACAAAAATTGGAAAATTTTTAAGGGACTTTGAAAAAATTTCAACTGGAATTTTAGCCATTTTTTGACGTGAAATTGTAAACATGTGGACATGGATTTTGAAAATTCTAGAGAGAATTTTAAAAGCTTCAAGAGAATTTCAACAATTTTGAGAGGGATTTGAAAAGTTTCAATGGGAATGGGAAGAATTGGGACAAAAATTGGAAAATTTTTAAGGGACTTTGAAAAAATTTCAACTGGAATTTTAGCCATTTATGTCGTGAAATTGTAAACATGTGGCCATGGATTTTGAAAATTCTAGAGAGAATTTTAAAAGCTTCAAGAGAATTTCAACAATTTTGAGAGGGATTTGAAAAGTTTCAATGGGAATGGGAAGAATTGGGACAAAAATTGGAAAATTTTTAAGGGACTTTGAAAAAATTTCAACTGGAATTTTAGCCATTTTTTGACGTGAAATTGTAAACATGTGGCCATGGATTTTGAAAATTCTAGAGAGAATTTTAAAAGCTTCAAGAGAATTTCAACAATTTTGAGAGGGATTTGAAAAGTTTCAATGGGAATGGGAAGAATTGGGACAAAAATTGGAAAATTTTTAAGGGACTTTGAAAAAATTTCAACTGGAATTTTAGCCATTTATGTCGTGAAATTGTAAACATGTGGCCATGGATTTTGAAAATTCTAGAGAGAATTTTAAAAGCTTCAAGAGAATTTCAACAATTTTGAGAGGGATTTGAAAAGTTTCAATGGGAATGGGAAGAATTGGGACAAAAATTGGAAAATTTTTAAGGGACTTTGAAAAAATTTCAACTGGAATTTTAGCCATTTTTTGACGTGAAATTGTAAACATGTGGACGTGGATTTTGAAAATTCTAGAGAGAATTTTAAAAGCTTCAAGAGAATTTCAACAATTTGGAGAGGGATTTGAAAAGTTTCAATGGGAATGGGAAGAATTGGGACAAAAATTGGAAAATTTTTAAGGGACTTTGAAAAAATTTCAACTGGAATTTTAGCAATTTTTTGACGTGAAATTGTAAACATGTGGCCATGGATTTTGAAAATTCTAGAGAGAATTTTAAAAGCTTCAAGAGAATTTCAACAATTTTGAGAGGGATTTGAAAAGTTTCAATGGGAATGGGAAGAATTGGGACAAAAATTGGAAAATTTGTAAGGGACTTTGAAAAAATTTCAACTGGAATTTTAGCAATTTTTTGACGTGAAATTGTAAACATGTGGACATGGATTTTGAAAATTCTAGAGAGAATTTTAAAAGCTTCAACAGAATTTCAACAATTTGGAGAGGGATTTGAAAAGTTTCAATGGGAATGGGAAGAATTGGAACAAAAATTGGAAAATTTTTAAGGGACTTTGAAAAAATTTCAACTGGAATTTTAGCCATTTATGTCGTGAAATTGTAAACATGTGGACATGGATTTTGAAAATTCTAGAGAGAATTTTAAAAGCTTCAACAGAATTTCAACAATTTTGAGAGGGATTTGAAAAGTTTCAATGGGAATGGGAAGAATTGGGACAAAAATTGGAAAACTTTTAAGGGACTTTGAAAAAATTTCAACTGGAATTTTAGCCATTTTTTGACGTGAAATTGTGAACATGTGGACATGGATTTTGAAAATTCTAGAGAGAATTTTAAAAGCTTCAAGAGAATTTCAACAATTTGGAGAGGGATTTGAAAAGTTTCAATGGGAATGGGAAGAATTGGGACAAAAATTGGAAAATTTTTAAGGGACTTTGAAAAAATTTCAACTGGAATTTTAGCCATTTTTTGACGTGAAATTGTAAACATGTGGACATGGATTTTGAAAATTCTAGAGAGAATTTTAAAAGCTTCAAGAGAATTTCAACAATTTTGAGAGGGATTTGAAAAGTTTCAATGGGAATGGGAAGAATTGGGACAAAAATTGGAAAATTTTTAAGGGACTTTGAAAAAATTTCAACTGGAATTTTAGCCATTTTTTAATGTGAAATTGTAAACATGTGGCCATGGATTTTGAAAATTCTAGAGAGAATTTTAAAAGCTTCAAGAGAATTTCAACAATTTGGAGAGGGATTTGAAAAGTTTCAATGGGAATGGGAAGAATTGGGACAAAAATTGGAAAATTTTTAAGGGACTTTGAAAAAATTTCAACTGGAATTTTAGCAATTTTTTGACGTGAAATTGTAAACATGTGGACATGGATTTTGAAAATTCTAGAGAGAATTTTAAAAGCTTCAAGAGAATTTCAACAATTTTGAGAGGGATTTGAAAAGTTTCAATGGGAATGGGAAGAATTGGGACAAAAATTGGAAAATTTTTAAGGGACTTTGAAAAAATTTCAACTGGAATTTTAGCCATTTTTTGACGTGAAATTGTAAACATGTGGACATGGATTTTGAAAATTCTAGAGAGAATTTTAAAAGCTTCAAGAGAATTTCAACAATTTTGAGAGGGATTTGAAAAGTTTCAATGGGAATGGGAAGAATTGGGACAAAAATTGGAAAACTTTTAAGGGACTTTGAAAAAATTTCAACTGGAATTTTAGCCATTTTTTGACGTGAAATTGTAAACATGTGGACATGGATTTTGAAAATTCTAGAGAGAATTTTAAAAGCTTCAACAGAATTTCAACAATTTTGAGAGGGATTTGAAAAGTTTCCATGGGAATGGGAAGAATTGGGACAAAAATTGGAAAATTTTTAAGGGACTTTGAAAAAATTTCAACTGGAATTTTAGCCATTTTTTGACGTGAAATTGTAAACATGTGGACATGGATTTTGAAAATTCTAGAGAGAATTTTAAAAGCTTCAAGAGAATTTCAACAATTTTGAGAGGGATTTGAAAAGTTTCAATGGGAATGGGAAGAATTGGGACAAAAATTGGAAAATTTTTAAGGGACTTTGAAAAAATTTCAACTGGAATTTTAGCCATTTTTTGACGTGAAATTGTAAACATGTGGCCATGGATTTTGAAAATTCTAGAGAGAATTTTAAAAGCTTCAAGAGAATTTCAACAATTTGGAGAGGGATTTGAAAAGTTTCAATGGGAATGGGAAGAATTGGGACAAAAATTGGGATATTTTTAAGGGACTTTGAAAAAATTTCAACTGGAATTTTAGCCATTTTTTGACGTGAAATTGTAAACATGTGGACATGGATTTTGAAAATTCTAGAGAGAATTTTAAAAGCTTCAAGAGAATTTCAACAATTTGGAGAGGGATTTGAAAAGTTTCAATGGGAATGGGAAGAATTGGAACAAAAATTGGAAAATTTTTAAGGGACTTTGAAAAAATTTCAACTGGAATTTTAGCCATTTTTTGACGTGAAATTGTAAACATGTGGACATGGATTTTGAAAATTCTAGAGAGAATTTTAAAAGCTTCAAGAGAATTTCAACAATTTTGAGAGGGATTTGAAAAGTTTCAATGGGAATGGGAAGAATTGGGACAAAATTGGAAAATTTTTAAGGGACTTTGAAAAAATTTCAACTGGAATTTTAGCCATTTATGTCGTGAAATTGTAAACATGTGGACATGGATTTTGAAAATTCTAGAGAGAATTTTAAAAGCTTCAAGAGAATTTCAACAATTTTGAGAGGGATTTGAAAAGTTTCAATGGGAATGGGAAGAATTGGGACAAAAATTGGAAAATTTTTAAGGGACTTTGAAAAAATTTCAACTGGAATTTTAGCCATTTATGTCGTGAAATTGTAAACATGTGGACATGGATTTTGAAAATTCTAGAGAGAATTTTAAAAGCTTCAAGAGAATTTCAACAATTTTGAGAGGGATTTGAAAAGTTTCAATGGGAATGGGAAGAATTGGGACAAAAATTGGAAAATTTTTAAGGGACTTTGAAAAAATTTCAACTGGAATTTTAGCCATTTTTTGACGTGAAATTGTAAACATGTGGACATGGATTTTGAAAATTCTAGAGAGAATTTTAAAAGCTTCAAGAGAATTTCAACAATTTTGAGAGGGATTTGAAAAGTTTCAATGGGAATGGGAAGAATTGGGACAAAAATTGGAAAATTTTTAAGGGACTTTGAAAAAATTTCAACTGGAATTTTAGCCATTTTTTGACGTGAAATTGTAAACATGTGGACATGGATTTTGAAAATTCTAGAGAGAATTTTAAAAGCTTCAAGAGAATTTCAACAATTTTGAGAGGGATTTGAAAAGTTTCAATGGGAATGGGAAGAATTGGGACAAAAATTGGAAAATTTTGAAGGGACTTTGAAAAAATTTCAACTGGAATTTTAGCCATTTTTTGACGTGAAATTGTAAACATGTGGACATGGATTTTGAAAATTCTAGAGAGAATTTTAAAAGCTTCAAGAGAATTTCAACAATTTTGAGAGGGATTTGAAAAGTTTCAATGGGAATGGGAAGAATTGGGACAAAAATTGGAAAATTTTTAAGGGACTTTGAAAAAATTTCAACTGGAATTTTAGCAATTTTTTGTCGTGAAATTGTAAACATGTGGACATGGATTTTGAAAATTCTAGAGAGAATTTTAAAAGCTTCAAGAGAATTTCAACAATTTTGAGAGGGATTTGAAAAGTTTCAATGGGAATGGGAAGAATTGGGACAAAAATTGGAAAATTTTGAAGGGACTTTGAAAAAATTTCAACTGGAATTTTAGCCATTTTTTGACGTGAAATTGTAAACATGTGGCCATGGATTTTGAAAATTCTAGAGAGAATTTTAAAAGCTTCAAGAGAATTTCAACAATTTGGAGAGGGATTTGAAAAGTTTCAATGGGAATGGGAAGAATTGGGACAAAAATTGGAAAATTTTTAAGGGACTTTGAAAAAATTTCAACTGGAATTTTAGCCATTTTATGTCGTGAAATTGTAAACATGTGGACATGGATTTTGAAAATTCTAGAGAGAATTTTAAAAGCTTCAAGAGAATTTCAACAATTTTGAGAGGGATTTGAAAAGTTTCAATGGGAATGGGAAGAATTGGGACAAAAATTGGAAAATTTTTAAGGGACTTTGAAAAAATTTCAACTGGAATTTTAGCCATTTTTTGACGTGAAATTGTAAACATGTGGACATGGATTTTGAAAATTCTAGAGAGAATTTTAAAAGCTTCAACAGAATTTCAACAATTTTGAGAGGGATTTGAAAAGTTTCAATGGGAATGGGAAGAATTGGGACAAAAATTGGAAAATTTTTAAGGGACTTTGAAAAAATTTCAACTGGAATTTTAGCCATTTTTTGACGTGAAATTGTAAACATGTGGACATGGATTTTGAAAATTCTAGAGAGAATTTTAAAAGCTTCAAGAGAATTTCAACAATTTTGAGAGGGATTTGAAAAGTTTCAATGGGAATGGGAAGAATTGGGACAAAAATTGGAAAATTTTTAAGGGACTTTGAAAAAATTTCAACTGGAATTTTAGCCATTTATGTCGTGAAATTGTAAACATGTGGACATGGATTTTGAAAATTCTAGAGAGAATTTTAAAAGCTTCAAGAGAATTTCCACAATTTTGAGAGGGATTTGAAAAGTTTCAATGGGAATGGGAAGAATTGGGACAAAAATTGGAAAATTTTTAAGGGACTTTGAAAAAATTTCAACTGGAATTTTAGCCATTTTTTGACGTGAAATTGTAAACATGTGGACATGGATTTTGAAAATTCTAGAGAGAATTTTAAAAGCTTCAAGAGAATTTCAACAATTTTGAGAGGGATTTGAAAAGTTTCAATGGGAATGGGAAGAATTGGGACAAAAATTGGAAAATTTTTAAGGGACTTTGAAAAAATTTCAACTGGAATTTTAGCCATTTTTTGACGTGAAATTGTAAACATGTGGACATGGATTTTGAAAATTCTAGAGAGAATTTTAAAAGCTTCAAGAGAATTTCAACAATTTTGAGAGGGATTTGAAAAGTTTCAATGGGAATGGGAAGAATTGGGACAAAAATTGGAAAATTTTTAAGGGACTTTGAAAAAATTTCAACTGGAATTTTAGCCATTTTTTACGTGAAATTGTAAACATGTGGACATGGATTTTGAAAATTCTAGAGAGAATTTTAAAAGCTTCAACAGAATTTCAACAATTTGGAGAGGGATTTGAAAAGTTTCAATGGGAATGGGAAGAATTGGAACAAAAATTGGAAAATTTTTAAGGGACTTTGAAAAAATTTCAACTGGAATTTTAGCCATTTTTTGACGTGAAATTGTAAACATGTGGAAGTGGATTTTGAAAATTCTAGAGAGAATTTTAAAAGCTTCAAGAGAATTTCAACAATTTTGAGAGGGATTTGAAAATTTTCAATGGGAATGGGAAGAATTGGGACAAAAATTGGAAAATTTTTAAGGGACTTTGAAAAAATTTCAACTGGAATTTTAGCCATTTTTTGACGTGAAATTGTAAACATGTGGACATGGATTTTGAAAATTCTAGAGAGAATTTTAAAAGCTTCAAGAGAATTTCAACAATTTTGAGAGGGATTTGAAAAGTTTCAATGGGAATGGGAAGAATTGGGACAAAAATTGGAAAATTTTTAAGGGACTTTGAAAAAATTTCAACTGGAATTTTAGCCATTTTTTGACGTGAAATTGTAAACATGTGGCCATGGATTTTGAAAATTCTAGAGAGAATTTTAAAAGCTTCAAGAGAATTTCAACAATTTTGAGAGGGATTTGAAAAGTTTCAATGGGAATGGGAAGAATTGGGACAAAAATTGGAAAATTTTTAAGGGACTTTGAAAAAATTTCAACTGGAATTTTAGCCATTTTTTGACGTGAAATTGTAAACATGTGGACATGGATTTTGAAAATTCTAGAGAGAATTTTAAAAGCTTCAAGAGAATTTCCACAATTTTGAGAGGGATTTGAAAAGTTTCAATGGGAATGGGAAGAATTGGGACAAAAATTGGAAAATTTTTAAGGGACTTTGAAAAAATTTCAACTGGAATTTTAGCCATTTTTTGACGTGAAATTGTAAACATGTGGACATGGATTTTGAAAATTCTAGAGAGAATTTTAAAAGCTTCAAGAGAATTTCAACAATTTTGAGAGGGATTTGAAAAGTTTCAATGGGAATGGGAAGAATTGGGACAAAAATTGGAAAATTTTTAAGGGACTTTGAAAAAATTTCAACTGGAATTTTAGCAATTTTTTTATGTGAAATTGTAAACATGTGGACATGGATTTTGAAAATTCTAGAGAGAATTTTAAAAGCTTCAACAGAATTTCAACAATTTTGAGAGGGATTTGAAAAGTTTCAATGCGAATGGGAAGAATTGGGACAAAAATTGGAAAATTTTTAAGGGACTTTGAAAAATTTCAACTGGAATTTTAGCCATTTTTTATGTGAAATTGTAAACATGTGGACATGGATTTTGAAAATTCTAGAGAGAATTTTAAAAGCTTCAAGAGAATTTCAACAATTTGGAGAGGGATTTGAAAAGTTTCAATGGGAATGGGAAGAATTGGGACAAAAATTGGAAAATTTTTAAGGGACTTTGAAAAAATTTCAACTGGAATTTTAGCCATTTTTTGACGTGAAATTGTAAACATGTGGACATGGATTTTGAAAATTCTAGAGAGAATTTTAAAAGCTTCAAGAGAATTTCAACAATTTGGAGAGGGATTTGAAAAGTTTCAATGGGAATGGGAAGAATTGGGACAAAAATTGGAAAATTTTTAAGGGACTTTGAAAAAATTTCAACTGGAATTTTAGCCATTTTTTGACGTGAAATTGTAAACATGTGGACATGGATTTTGAAAATTCTAGAGAGAATTTTAAAAGCTTCAAGAGAATTTCAACAATTTTGAGAGGGATTTGAAAAGTTTCAATGGGAATGGGAAGAATTGGGACAAAAATTGGAAAATTTTTAAGGGACTTTGAAAAAATTTCAACTGGAATTTTAGCCATTTTTTGACGTGAAATTGTAAACATGTGGACATGGATTTTGAAAATTCTAGAGAGAATTTTAAAAGCTTCAAGAGAATTTCAACAATTTGGAGAGGGATTTGAAAAGTTTCAATGGGAATGGGAAGAATTGGGAACAAAAATTGGAAAATTTTTAAGGGACTTTGAAAAAATTTCAACTGGAATTTTAGCCATTTTTTGACGTGAAATTGTAAACATGTGGACATGGATTTTGAAAATTCTAGAGAGAATTTTAAAAGCTTCAAGAGAATTTCAACAATTTTGAGAGGGATTTGAAAATTTTCAATGGGAATGGGAAGAATTGGGACAAAAATTGGAAAATTTTTAAGGGACTTTGAAAAAATTTCAACTGGAATTTTAGCCATTTTTTGACGTGAAATTGTAAACATGTGGACATGGATTTTGAAAATTCTAGAGAGAATTTTAAAAGCTTCAAGAGAATTTCAACAATTTTGAGAGGGATTTGAAAAGTTTCAATGGGAATGGGAAGAATTGGGACAAAAATTGGAAAATTTTTAAGGGACTTTGAAAAAATTTCAACTGGAATTTTAGCCATTTTTTGACGTGAAATTGTAAACATGTGGACATGGATTTTGAAAATTCTAGAGAGAATTTTAAAAGCTTCAAGAGAATTTCAACAATTTTGAGAGGGATTTGAAAAGTTTCAATGGGAATGGGAAGAATTGGGACAAAAATTGGAAAATTTTTAAGGGACTTTGAAAAAATTTCAACTGGAATTTTAGCCATTTTTTGACGTGAAATTGTAAACATGTGGACATGGATTTTGAAAATTCTAGAGAGAATTTTAAAAGCTTCAAGAGAATTTCAACAATTTTGAGAGGGATTTGAAAAGTTTCAATGGGAATGGGAAGAATTGGGACAAAAATTGGAAAATTTTTAAGGGACTTTGAAAAAATTTCAACTGGAATTTTAGCCATTTTTTGACGTGAAATTGTAAACATGTGGACATGGATTTTGAAAATTCTAGAGAGAATTTTAAAAGCTTCAAGAGAATTTCAACAATTTTGGAGAGGGATTTGAAAAGTTTCAATGGGAATGGGAAGAATTGGGACAAAAATTGGAAAATTTTTAAGGGACTTTGAAAAAATTTCAACTGGAATTTTAGCCATTTTTTGACGTGAAATTGTAAACATGTGGACATGGATTTTGAAAATTCTAGAGAGAATTTTAAAAGCTTCAACAGAATTTCAACAATTTTGAGAGGGATTTGAAAAGTTTCAATGGGAATGGGAAGAATTGGGACAAAAATTGGAAAATTTTTAAGGGACTTTGAAAAAATTTCAACTGGAATTTTAGCCATTTTTTGACGTGAAATTGTAAACATGTGGACATGGATTTTGAAAATTCTAGAGAGAATTTTAAAAGCTTCAAGAGAATTTCAACAATTTTGAGAGGGATTTGAAAAGTTTCAATGGGAATGGGAAGAATTGGGACAAAAATTGGAAAATTTTTAAGGGACTTTGAAAAAATTTCAACTGGAATTTTAGCCATTTTTTGACGTGAAATTGTAAACATGTGGACATGGATTTTGAAAATTCTAGAGAGAATTTTAAAAGCTTCAAGAGAATTTCAACAATTTGGAGAGGGATTTGAAAAGTTTCAATGGGAATGGGAAGAATTGGGACAAAAATTGGAAAATTTTTAAGGGACTTTGAAAAAATTTCAACTGGAATTTTAGCCATTTTTTGACGTGAAATTGTAAACATGTGGACATGGATTTTGAAAATTCTAGAGAGAATTTTAAAAGCTTCAACAGAATTTCAACAATTTTGAGAGGGATTTGAAAAGTTTCAATGGGAATGGGAAGAATTGGGACAAAAATTGGAAAATTTTTAAGGGACTTTGAAAAAATTTCAACTGGAATTTTACCATTTTTTATCGTGAAATTGTAAACATGTGGACATGGATTTTGAAAATTCTAGAGAGAATTTTAAAAGCTTCAACAGAATTTCAACAATTTGGAGAGGGATTTGAAAAGTTTCAATGGGAATGGGAAGAATTGGGACAAAAATTGGAAAATTTTTAAGGGACTTTGAAAAAATTTCAACTGGAATTTTACCATTTTTTTTACGTGAAATTGTAAACATGTGGACATGGATTTTGAAAATTCTAGAGAGAATTTTAAAAGCTTCAAGAGAATTTCAACAATTTTGAGAGGGATTTGAAAAGTTTCAATGGGAATGGGAAGAATTGGGACAAAAATTGGAAATTTTTAAGGGACTTTGAAAAATTTCAACTGGAATTTTAGCCATTTTTTTATGTGAAATTGTAAACATGTGGACATGGATTTTGAAAATTCTAGAGAGAATTTTAAAAGCTTCAAGAGAATTTCAACAATTTGGAGA